>NC_135989.1:9907728-10093353 GCF_053455715.1 Rhinoraja longicauda
CCTCTCAAACAGCCGCAGAGAACAGCTGGATTGTCAGATCAACGTCTTTCTGAATCTAAATCCTGCCTCGTCCGTCTGTACAATTTACCAATCCCCCACCTCCCCTTGTTCACCATCCCCCATCGCTTTGCTCGTCACCCATCAAGAACATTGTTCAGCTTAGTTTAGGTTCAGAGATATAGCGTGGGAAACAGGCCCTTCGCCCACTGAGTGCGCCGACCGGCGATCCCCACACACTTACACCATCCTACACACGAGGAACCATTTACAGATCTTACCGAAGCCAATTAACCTACAAACCTGCAAGTCTTTAGAGTGTGGGAGGAAACACGAGTACCCGGAGAAAACCCACACGGTCACGGGAGGAATGTACAAAATCTGTGCAGACAGCACCCGTAGTTAGAATGGAACCTGGGTCTCCGGCGCTGTGAGGCAGCAACTCTACTGCTGCACCACCACTGCCCTCGGGAGCGGAGGGAGATTGGCGTCGGGGGTGTTCGATAGAGCAGCGGAACAGCCGGGATCTCCCTGTCCCGCCTCAAACTCCTCGTGAACGCTGGGGTTTGTGTGGTGGGGGGAGGGGGGGGAGAGTGGAGCTCATCACGAGAACCAACGGGTAGGGAGTTGAGGGAGGGCAGCTGCTGCAGGAGGGGAGAGGTGGAGAGGAGGTTGTGGGGGGGGGGGGTGGAGAGGAGGTTGGGGGGGAGGGTGGAGAGGAGGTTGGGGGTGGGGGGTGGAGAGGAGGTTGGGGGGGGGGTGGAGAGGAGGTTGTGGGGGTGGAGAGGAGGTTGTGGGGGTGGAGAGGAGGTTGTGGGGGGTGGAGAGAGGTTGGGGGGTTGGAGAGGAGGTTGGGGGTGGGGGGTGGAGAGGAGGTTGGGGGTGGGTGGGTGTGGGAGAGGCCAGGTGGATGACAGTGTGGGAAAGTGGGGAAGTGCCAAGGCTGAGAGCTAACAGCCTTTTCCCATCCCAGGCCACTTGATGAGAACAAGCTGTTGGTCGGCAGGCTAAAGCCTGAGAAATCCGAGCTCGCACACTTTGTCCTGATTTATTACCAGCGATGCTATCACTTAATGTTCTGTTACTGCACTCAAGTCAATACTCCAAGTTCTTTCTTTCCTGGTGGAAAAATGTCTCCTAATATTAATCCCTCTCCCGCAAAGTCACATTTTCTCCCTCCCCATCAACACAGTCATAAGATCACAAGACGTGGAGCAGAATTGGGCCATTCGGTCCATCGAGTTCGCTCTGCTGTTCGATCACGGCTGATCTACTTTTCCCTCATCAACCCTCTCGGGTCACACAGTGTAGAAGATAAGACCAGAAGGAATTTTGTTCGTCTTCGGGTGGTGAATCTGTGGAATTCATTGCCACAGATGTCCGTACAACAGAGATATTTTAAGGCAGAGATAGATTCATGATTAGTGCGGGTGTCAGGGGTTATGGGGAGAAGGCAGGAGAATGGGGTTTGGAGAGATAGATCAGCCATGATTGAGCCATGAGGTCAGCCATGATTGAATGCCAGAGTAGACTTGATGGGCCGAAATGGCCTAATTTTGCTTCTATAGCCTATGAACATATGGACCCCATTCTCCCACCTTCTCTCCGTAATCTTTGATGCCCTTACTAATCAGGAGCCTCTCAATGTCTGCTTTAACAATGCACAATAACTTGGCCTTCACGTTTCCTCCCTTGCTTTGAAATCATCAACAGTTCATAGAGAAGGGGACAGGCCATTTGGCCCCTCTGGTGTAAACCAGCGATTATTTTCACGGGAGGTAGATATCGCTGGTAATGCTTGCATTTGTTTGTCCAACCCTGGTTGCCCCAGGACTGGGAAAGCAGCTGAGCGCCATCCAACACTTGGATCTGGAATCGTATCTAGACTAGACCTGGCGGGGCTGGTCATAGAGCTTGGAAACAGGCCCTCTGGCCCAACTTGGCCATTCCGACCAACATGCCCCATCTACACTAGTCCCACCTACATGCGTTTGACCCATATCCTTCTAAACCTATCCTATCTATATACCCTCTAAATGTTTCTTAATGTTGCGATGGTACCTGCAACAGTACAAAAGGATAGTGGCTTCCTTTCTTGAACGGCACTATCCTAATTTGAGGAAGGACGCCCTTGCTATTGAGGCAGTGCAGCGTAGGTACACGAGGTTAATCCCGGGATGGCGGAACTGTCATATGAGGAAAGATTGGAAAGACTAGGCTTGTATTTACTAGAGGTTTAGAAGGATGAGAGGGGATCTTATAGAGACGTATAAAATTATGAAAGGACTGGACAAGCTAGATGCAGGAAACATGTTCCCAATGTTGCGGGAGTCCAGAACCAGGGGCCACAGTCTAAGAATAAAGTGGAGGTCATTTGAAACTGAGGTGAGAAAAAACGTTTTCACCCAGAGAGTTGTGAAATTGTGGAATTCTCTGCCACAGAGGCAGTGGAGGCCAATCACTGGATGAATTTAAAAGAGAGTTGGATAGAGCTCTTGGGCTAGTGGAATCAAGGGGTATGGGGAGAAGGCAGGCACAGGTTACTGATTGTGGATGATCAGTCATGATCACAATGAAGGGCCAAATGGCTTCCTCCTGCACCTATTTTTCCATTGACCTAAATGGGTTTTTGCAATAATCTGGTAACTCCATAGTTTTTGCACCTGAGGCTAGATTTTTATTGAAATACTCAGATTTATTTTATTGAATTTAAGTTCTCTAGCTGCTGCATGGGATTTGAACCTGGGTTGATGGATGCTAGTCCAGTAACTTAGCAGTAAGAGTGTTCGTGGAGCTGCCGCATGGGATTGGAACCTAGGTTGATGGATGCTAGTCCAGTAACTTAGCAGTAAGAGTGTTCGTGGAGCTGCCGCATGGGATTGGAACCTGGGTTGATGGATGCTAGTCCAGTAACTTAGCAGTAAGAGTGTTCGTGGAGCTGCCGCATGGGATTGGAACCTGGGTTGATGGATGCTAGTCCAGTAACTTAGCAGTAAGAGTGTTCGTGGAGCTACCAAAGTCAGAGGTCCCTGAGTTTTCATTTACGTTTTAATGGCACACACACTGAGAGCAGTCCCTGCTCCAGTTTCCAGGCACTTCTGAGTGGCGCGGTTGGTAGTGTCCTGCCTCACAGTTAGAGATCTCGATTCAATCCTGACCACTAATGCAGTCTATGTGGACCTTACACATTCACCTGGTAACCAAATGTGTTTCAATAGACAACAGGTGCAGGAGTAGGCCATTCGGCCCTTCGTGCCAGCACCGCCATTCACTGTGATCATGGCTGATCATCCACAATCAGTTACCCGTTCCTGCCTTCTCCCCATATCCCTTGACTCCGCTATCTTTAAGAGCTCTATCTAACTCTCTCTTGAAAGCATATTAGCTCTTGCTAATATATTTTGTAATTTTTACTTCTAATTTGAATAGCAAATTGAATAATTTCCATATATAAAAAGTATTCAAACTAATTAGACAATAGACAATAGGTGCAGGAGGAGGACATTCGGCCCTTCGAGCCAGCACCACCATTTTAATGTGATCATGGCTGATCATTCTCAATCAGTACCCCGTTCCTGCCTTCTCCCCATACCCCCTGACTCCGCTATCCTTAAGAGCTCTATCTAGCTCTCTCTTGAATGTATTCAGAGAATTGGCCTCCACTGCCTTCTGAGGCAGAGAATTCCACAGATTCACAACTTTCCTGGGTGAAAAAGTTTTTCCGCATCTCTGTTCTAAATGGCCTACCCCTTATTCTTAAACTGTGGCCCCTGTTTCTTCCAAGTGCTCTGTCTCCTCCCAGATCCAAAGATTGGCCACCATGAATTGCTTCATGAGGTAGTCGAATCCCACGGGATGGAGATGGTGGGGTGGATGGAAATGTTGGGAGAATGTCATAGCATGATTGTAGGACTGGTGCAGATGGATGCTTGATCCCATGGCAACACTGTGACTCGATTGTCATCATGTATTGTCTTTCTGGATTGTCTTGCTGGCTGGATAGCAGGCAACAAAAGCTTTTTACTGTACCTCGGTACACGTGACAATAAACTAACTGAACTGAACTAACTTGGTGCGATGTTTTCTATGCTGTGTGAACCTGGACGAACCATCTCGTCAAGCAACTAATGACACAGACTTCATTTGAATTCTCCACCCAGGAAGAGCTGTGGAAGTTGGATCACTGGGGTATTTAAAGAGAAAATAAGGGAATTGAGGGTGCCAAAAAAATTGGCACAGAAGAGGAGTTGACGATAGGTCAGATCAACCGTGGTAATGCTGAGGGGGTGGGCCAGGTTTGAAGGGCCGAGTGGCCTACTCCAATCTTCGTATGTTATTTGTTTAGCTGTAAGGAGCGGTTGGACAAAGTTGGATTGTTTTTTCTGGAGGGTCAGAGGCTGAGAGGAGATCTGATAGTGTATAAAATAATGAGGCATTGATAGATGGACTGTCAGAAATCTTTTTCCTCAGGTGGGAATACCACTGGTGAGAGGGGGATAAGTTTAACGGAGATGTAAGGGGCAGGTTTTTATTTCACTGAAGTTGGAGGGTGCCTGGTACCCACTGCCAGGGTTGGTGGTGGAGGCATATATGTTAAAGACTTTTGGATAGGCACATGGATATGAATGATAGAGCATTGGGTATTGGGTGTTATCTACATGGATTTTAGTAAAGCATTTAATATAGTCCTCCGTGGTAAGGCAGATCCACAAGATTAAGATGCACTTTTTGATAGAATGAATGAATGAATGAATAGCTTTATTGGCCAAGTATGTGCATATACAAGGAATGTGCCTTGGTGCTCCGCTTACAAATGACAACACAAACATGCAGTTAACAATTAAAGGGCCTGTCCCAGTTACACGATTTTCAAGGCGATTGCCGGCGACTGTCAAAGTCATAGCAGATCGCCAAAATTTTCTTTTACCCTACGACAATGACCACGGCAATGACCACGACAATGACCACGGCAATGACCATGACAATGACCACGGCAATGACCGCGACAATGACCACGGCAATGACCACGACAATGACCACGGCAATGACCACGACAATGACCACGACAATGACCACGGCAATGACCACCACAATGACCACGGCAATGACCACGACAATGACCGCGACAATGACCGCGGCAATGACCGCGACAATGACCGCGGCAATGACCATGGCAATGACCACCACAATGACCATGACAATGACCACGACAATGACCGCGACAATGACCGCCACAATGACCACGACATTGACCACGACAATGCCGAGTCAGGTCGATACAAGTTACTTCTTTTGTGAAACTAGCACCTGGCTTAGAGATTACACCGTCTTCGGAAACATCGCGAAATTCCCACGCTTACCTGACCGTCAAACTGTCGCCTCCAATCTACCTGTCAAATGTCCTGACGGTAAATAAATTGGTTAAACAAAACTCTCTTCTGGTATCTTCAAATGCCTTTTCTTAATTTAATATTACGTGCTTCTAAATGCATCTGCGACAACCTAGCAAACCTAGGGACAGCGTGCGACAGACAGCTCCCGCAATAAGCTACCATACCTGGCGACAAGCCAGCTGTCGCCCAGAAATTTATACCGGGAAAATTTTTCTGTGACGCGTCGAGATCTGCTACGATTCATTGAAGACTCCTCACGATCATGCCCGCGACACCCCGGCAAACGTTCGGCAACAGCCTAGTCGCCGGCAGTCGCCTTAAAATCGCCTAAGTGGGATAGGCCCTTAAGAATAAACCATAAACACATCAAAACAATAAGGATACAACATTACGGTCTAAACATGTGGGTGAAAATAAACCAGAGCAAAAAAGAGACTCCAGACTTTGGTTATTGAGTAGGTTATTGAGGAGATGCAGGGGAGGGAGGGATGGGGATCGGAAGATAGTCGCGGAGATTAGTTAATCTTTGCAACATATTTGGCACAGACATCGTGGGCCGAAGGGCTCTGCTCCTGTGCTGTACTGCTCCATGTGTGGTAAGGAATGGTGTATGCCGGTGTTCACCAAGATAGGCACAAAATGCAGATGTAACTACGAGGCTCAGGCAGCATCTCTGGAGAAAAGCAATGGGCGACGTTTTGGGTTGGAGACTTTGCCTGACCCATTGAGTTACTCTAGCATTGTGTGTCTATCTTCTGTACTGCTCAATGTTCTATATTCTAACAATCTGATGCTGTGATTTTTGTTTGCTGTTTCCAAAGAGCACAACTGAGCTGAAGCCCCCCCTTCTCCTTTCTTTCTTGCTTTGTTCAGGTGTCGGTCTGGTTTTATCGGAAACCTGTGCCAGTTTCCTGATCCTTGCCAAAGGTCACCGTGTTTAAACGGAGGGAATATGTGGCAGCTACTTGTGGGAAGGCACGGCACGATACACCTGCACCTGCACTCGGGGGTTCAGAGGTAAGTCGTGATGCATTGGCCAGATGAACGCCCAGCAGGGCCATTGGGTGAGGCAGAATGGGAGATTGGGTGGGGTGCAATCCTTCAGCATGTGAGGAGGGCACATCGTGGGATGGGCAAGGAGGTGGCACTTCAAACTTCTCCAGTGAAGTCTGAAGAAGGGTCTCGACCCGAAACATCGCCCATTCCTTCTCTCCTGAGATGCTGCCTGTCCTGCTGAGTTAATCCAGCATTTTGTAAATAAATACCTTTGATTTGTACCAGCATCTGCAGTTATTTTCTTATATCTCCAGTGAAGGTGATATTTTAGTTTTTTCAGTTTTAGAGATACAGCGCGGAAACAGGCCCTTTCAGCCCACCGGGTCCGCGCCGCCCAGCAATTCCCCGCGCGTTAACACTCGGGGACAGTTTTTACATTTGCCCAGCCAATTAACCTACAAACCTGTACGACTTTGGAGTGTGGGAGGAAACCGAAGATCTCGGAGGAAACCCACGCAGGTCACGGGGAGAACGTACAAACTCCCATACAGACAGCGCCCGTAGTCGGGATCGAACCCGGGTCTCTGGCAGCAACTCTACCACTGCGCCACCGTGCCGCCCCATAGCTTGGAAGCAGATCACTGGGCAGTTTTCGCAGCACAGGAGGGAACGATGAAATGTGGAAATCAGGGCAGGGCAAGCTATGATAGTCGAGACACAAGGACCTGCAGGTGCTTGAATCTTGAGCATTGGTGGACCTCAGCGGGTCAGGCAGCATCTGCGGAGGGAATGGATGGAAGACCATTCAGGTTGGGAACCAGGATAAGGCTGCCATCATAATGTGTAGGAAGGAACTGCAGGTGCTGGTTTACACCGAAGATAGACAAAAAATGCTGGAGTAACTCAGCAGGTCAGACAGCATCTCTGGAGACAAGGAATTTGTGACGTTTTGAGTCAAGACCCTGGAATAATGGTTGTGCTCCCGTAATATGGACCAGTGAATTAGGAATGGAATACTTTATTGTCACACGTGACTAAGCACAGTGACATTCTTTGCTTGCATACCCAGAGAGTTAAAGGTGGGGAGGGCAATACACAAAGATACTTCAGGATAGGAAAGTCAAAGTATCGAACGGCCAAAAGACTGAGCAAAAAAACAGTGCTGGAGGAACTCAGCGGGTCAGGCAGCATCTGTGTAAGGGATGGACAGGTGATGTTTCAGGTCAGTTCAGTCTGAACACAGGTCCTGACCCGAAACGTCGCCCGTCTATTTCCTCCAGCTCTCTGTGCTTTGTTGGTCTTCATGGATCAGGCAAAGAATCTTGGCAAACACAAGGAAGTGCAGATGCTGGAATCTTGTGTAGAATGCAAAGTGCTGGAGTAACTCAGCGGGCCAGGCAACACCTCTGGAGGACATGGATAAGGGATGTTTCGGCTCGGGACCATTCTTCAGTAGCTTGGCAAAGAAAGTTGGCAAAGCATTGCTCACTGGGCAGGCTTTGATTTCCCCAACTCTCCATTTCCTTTCTGCCACAGCTAAGATCGGGAACTTACACCCAGCACCTACCCAGGCGAGATATCTTAGTGTTACATGCAGCAGATTCAAGAGTTGATTATTACATCTCACGCTCACTCCCCATCTTCGCACTTCAACTCTCTGACCTTGGATGCCCCACACACCAATGTTTTAGCTGCCCAGGTCCAAAACTCTGGAATTCCCACCTTGCTATCCCGTCCCTGTTCGGTCAATTTGCTGGGTAAACCTTATATTGAGTCGTGGTCATTCTGTATAAAGAACATAAACTGGCTCTTTGGCCCACCGTATCTATTAAGTACCTACCATCAAGTACTGATTTACGCTAATCCCATCAATCAGCGTTTGATCCATAGCTTTTTTACACTCTGACACTTCAAATGCTCATCCAGATACTTTTTGAACTGAAAGAAAGGAAGCAGGCCCTTCAGCCCACCAAGTCAATGCTGAGGACCGATCGCCACTCACACTAGATCTAATATCCCACTTTTGTATCCACTTCATATACATTAGTGGCAATTTGAGGCAAGTGAGGGGGAGAAAGCCAGAAGAGAGGTGAGTTGTAAGGAGGAGCATTGTTCTCCAGTGCTGCAATCAGTCTGAAGAAGGGTCTCAACCAGAAATGTCATCTGCCATTCCCTCCATAGATGCTGCCTGTCCTGACCCGCTGAGTTCCTCCAGCACTTTGTGCTTAGGTCTAGATTTACTATCATTACTTTGGAGTAAATGGTAAAGTAACACGATGATGGTCATGTGCAGGAGTAAACCATACTCCACCTAGAACACCATTAGTACCACAGTGGTTGAACACTTTCATTGATACTATTGACCACAATGGCAACTGATCGGGTCCTGGTCAGTGGTCAGTCACCAATGGGCTGGGAGTCGCCTTTGTGCTTGGTGGCTTCACCAGAGCCAAATCAATCTGGGATCCCATTGCCCACTGCCACCTGGTGGGGACAGTTGGAAGTACAAGCATTGAGATTGGCGGCTGGAATGTAGAATGGTCGAAGGATCATGGAAAACCCAAGACACCGTTTGTCCCATTGTGTCCGTAGCAGTTGAAGAAAGCCTCTCAGTACAAGCCCAGCTACAGGCACCAGGTCTGTAGTCCAGCAGATCATGAGACTTCATGCATGCATCTATTGAGCAGCGTAGTGGTGCAACTAGTACAACGGCCAACCCGCAACTCCAGTGACGCGGGTTCAATTCTGATCTCTCCTGCTGTCTGCGAGGACTACGGTTGCCAACTGTCCCCTATTAGTCGGGACATCCCGTATTTCGGGCTAAATTGGTTTGTCTGGTACGGGACCGCCCTTGTCCCATATTAGGCCCGGACGGCGCTGTAGGCCAGGACACTGTAGGCCCTGACATTGTAGGCCCGGACACTGTAGGCCCGGACACTGTAACCCAGGGGCCGCTGTAGTCCTGGACACTGTAGTCCCGGACACTGTACGCCCGGGCGCCACCTAACGGAGGTGGCATAGCAACCCGCCTCCCGGCCTGCGCGGCCACCATTGGTGGAGCGGGAGCACGTGGCCGCTGGCTGGTTGAGGTCACGTGGGGTGCGGGGCGGTGACGTCACCTTTGTCCCTTATTTGGGAGTGAGGAAGTTGGCAACCGTAGCGTGGAGCCTGCACGTTCCCCCTATAACCGGGGAATTCCTCTGGGTTCCCTGATTTCCTCCCTCATCCCAACGCTGTGCATGTTGGTCGGTTAATTAGTTGCTGTAAATGACCCCGAGAGGGCAGGTAAGTGGTAGAATTTGAGGGGAGTGGATGTAAATGTGGTGAGAATAAAATGGGGTGGGTGTACAGGGTGATGGTTGCTTTATGTGGACTCAATGGGCTGAAAGGCCTGTTTCCATGCTGTTTTACTCTGCGATATCCTAATACTTCTGGACTCCTACCAAACTTGCACAGAAAGAATAGTCACTTCAGTGAGGAGTTTGAGTCTTTAAATAAATTACAGGAGGGAAATACTCAGCAGGTCAGACCGCATCTGCGGAGGGAATGGACAGGCAAGAGTACGGGTTGGGACCCTCCTTCAGTCAGACGGAGTAGGGGGAGGAAGCTGGAACAGAGTATTAGGGACGGGACAAAGCCTGCCAAGTGATAGGTGGGTACAAATGAGGAGGGTCGAGGGGAGTTTGGCAGATGGTGACAAATGCTGGAGGTGAAAATGAAACACGGGTCTGATGAGAGACGTTGAGGCATGAGATCTGAGAGGGGCATGGCTGGAAGGGGACAAGGGGGAGGGGAAAAACGGGGGGATTAGAAACGAAATGGAGGACTCTGAGATGAGGGATGAGTGTGCAGTGGAAAGGAAAATAAGAGCGTGCCGGGGTGGTAGTTCTACAGATAACAGGTGACATAGGCATGATCCTGGCTCCAGTGTGATCTATGTGGAGGGTGCATGATCCTGGCTCCAGTGTGATCTATGTGGAGGGTGCATGATCCTGGCTCCAGTGTGATCTATGTGGAGGGTGCATGATCCTGGCTCCAGTGTGATCTACGTGGAGGGTGCATGATCCTGGCCTCCAGTGTGATCTACGTGGAGGGTGCATGATCCTGGCCTCCAGTGTGATCTATGTGGAGGTTGCATGTTCTCACTGTGACTGGTTTCCTCCCACGTCCCAAAGACGTGCGGGTTTCTAGGTTACTTGACTTCTGTTGAGTGCCTCTAGTGGATGTGAAAGAGGGATAACATAGAACTAGTGTTAACGGGTTAACAGCCAGAGACCCGGGTTCGATCCCAACCACCGGTGCTGTCTGTGTGGAGTTTGCACGTTCTCCCCGTAACCGCGTGGGTTTCCACCGGGCGCTCCAGTTTCCTCCCACATCCCAAAGGAGTGCGGGTTTGTTGGGTAATTGGCCCTCTGCAGATAGCCCCTAGTGTGTAGGGAATGCGGGATAACATAGAACTAGTATTAACGCGTGATCGCTGGTCGGCGTGGACTCGGTGGGCTCCAGTGTGCTTGTGAGTGGCAGAGTTTGGGGGGAGTTGATGGGATTTGAGGGGCGTTGATATGGGTGAGTTGCGTTCACTTTGCCATTGCTCACCGGTGAGTGGTGACGTCCTCTCGTTCATCTCCGCAGGAGACGACTGCTCGCAGATCGATGCCTGCGCCGCCAGCCCGTGTGCCAACGGTGCCCGCTGCACCAACTGGAACAACCGCTATAACTGCAGCTGCCCGCCAGGCTACAGCGGCAAGCACTGCCGCACAGACATCGACGAGTGCCGGGCGCCCGACCTCTGCAAGAACGGAGGGGTGTGCGCCAACGCCCCGGGCACCTACCGCTGCCAGTGCCCGCCCGGCTACACCGGGCGCCAGTGCGAGAGCACCTACATCCCCTGCGCCCCCTCGCAGTGCCAGAACGGTGGCACCTGCCGGCAGACTGGTGATCTGACCTACGAGTGCGCCTGCTTGCCAGGTGAGGCTGTTAACCTGTTTAACCCACCAATCTAGTGAGACCGCACCTGGAGTACTGTGTGCAGTTGTACAGGGCCCTAGTGAGACCGCACCTGGAGTACTGTGTGCAGTTGTACCGGGCCCTAGTGAGACCGCACCTGGAGTACTGTGTGCAGTTGTACAGGGCCCTAGTGAGACCGCACCTGGGGTACTGTGTGCAGTTTTGCTCTCCAAATTTGAGGAAGGATATTCTTGCAGCGTAGGTTCACTAGGTTAATTCCCGGAATGGCGGGACTGTCGTATGTTGAAAGACTGGAGCGACTAGGCTTGTATACACTGGAATTTAGAAGGATGAGAAGGGATCTTATCGAAACATATAAGATTATTAAGGGGTTGGACACGTTAGAGGCAGGAAACATGTTCCCAATGTTGGGGGAGTCCAGAACCAGGGACCACAGTTTAAGAATAAGGGGTAGGCCATTTAGAACGGAGATGAGGAAAAACTTTTTCAGTCAGAGAGTTGTAAATCTGTGGAATTCTCTGCCTCAGAAGGCAGTGGAGACCAATTCTCTGAATGCATTCAAGAGAGAGCTAGATAGAGCTCTTAAGGATAGCAGAGTCAGGGAGTATGGGGAGAAGGCAGGAACGGGGTATTGATTGAGAATGATCAGCCATGATCACATTGAATGGTGGTGCTGTCTCGAAGGGCCGAATGGCCTACTCCTGCACCTATGGTCTATTGTCAGTCTGAAAAAAGGGTCTCAACCCGAATCGTCACCCATTCCTTCTCTCTAGAGATGCTGCATGTCCTGCTGTGTTACTCCAGCTGTTTATGTCTTTCTTCGGTTTAAACCAGCATCTGCAGTTCCTTCCTACACTGTTTGCCAGGTAAGGCTGTTAACCTGTTTGCCCACGGTAGAGACATCTTGGCGACTGAGTAACACTCAGTTGCGTATGTAAGGTAAACGCCTTCGTAAGTCATAGTTGCAGAAACACCCCATTCAGCCCCTCGTTTCCACTGTGCCATTCAATCATGGCTGATCTATCTTTCCTTCGCGATCCCATTTTCCTGCCTTCTCCCCATAACCGTTGACATACTTACTCATCGAGAAGCTACAAACCTGCACGTCTTTGGAGTGTGGGAGGAAACTGGAGATCCTGGAGAAAACCCACACGGTCACAAGGAGAACGTACAAACCTCGTCCGTAGTCAGGATGGAACCCGGGTCTCTGACTCTTAGGCAGCAACTCTACCGCTGCGCCACCGTGCTGCCCAGCGATGCACCTGTGAACCATCGAGACAACCCAAAGAGGATGGCTCTTCAGTTTTATTCCTTGGTGGCATCGAGGGCCCCAAAGCTCTCCATATGAACAGGTGCTCATGCCAAGAGGAAGCAAGCCTTCCTGAAGAACTTGAACGTAATTTTGAACCACACCAATGATTAGCAACTAGGCTAATTAGAGGATGAGAGGAGATCTTATCGAAACGTATAAGATTATTAAGGGGTTGGACACGTTAGAGGCAGGAGACATGTTCCCAATGTTGGGGGAGTCCAGAACCAGGGGCCACAGTTTAAGAATAAGGGGTAGGCCATTTAGAACTGAGATGAGGAAAAGCTTTTTCAGTCAGAGAGTTGTGAATCTGTGGAATTCTCTGCCTCAGAAGGCAGTGGAGGCCAATTCTCTGAATGCATTCAAGAGAGAGCTGGATAGAGCTCTTAAGGATAGCGGAGTCAGGGGGTATGGGGAGAAGGCAGGAACGGGGTACTGATTGAGAATGATCAGCCATGATCACATTGAATGGTGGTGCTGGCTTGAAGGACCGAATGGCCTCCTCCTGCACCTATTGTCTATTGTCTATAGGCTGCAACTTGCACATACAATGTTGGGCACTTGGCACAATGCCATTTGCAACAGCAGGCCCTCATTTGGTTTATTTTATCATCCGCAACTTGTACTACAGTAAGGTCAATTAATGAAATTGGCAGTTTGAAACAGTTTAGAAATACCAACAAGGGAAGGCAGTTTGGGTAAAAACATGGAACAGCAGACGCTGATTTACCAAGGGAAGACAGTAAATGCTGGAGTAACGCAGCGGGTCAGGCAGTATCTCTGGAGAACATGGTTAGGTGTCGTTTCAGGTCGGGACCCTTCTTTAGACCGAGGCAGTTTTAGAGCACGAGTAGGAAGGAACTGCAGATACTGGCTTACACCGAAGATAGACACAAAATGGTGGAGTAACTCAGCGGGACAGGCAGCATCTCTGGAGAGAAGGAATGGGTGAGGTTTCGGGTGGTACGCTTTCTCGGACTGCAAGATTGACATCCCTAAATGTCCTTTATAACTATTTATGGGATGAGTTTTGATCTATGGGGCCACACAAGCACCAATCAGTGGACATGAAAAGCCACAAACATTTGGCTGCTTTAAACCAAGGCAATGAGGTCAGAAGGATGAGGCAGCATTGCGGTCAAACAGGAAACATGTGAGCAAAGTCAAATACCGTTGCTTTTAGAGGTTACAAGTTCATATTGTCTTACTTTTCCCATATTTTTTTAAAAGCAAGAGACCACTTAGCAATTCGTCATTGCTTCCTGAATGACCGGAGGGGGATATTTATGGCGGATTCATTTCATGACCGGGAGGAAAAGTTTTTCTATGGGGCAGGAAGTAATTGGAAGGATTTCACGTCAATTGGACTGAATTAGTGAAGACGGCGGAGTGCCTGGCTCAGGGAGTGAGTGGCCCAGGCAGGCGATGCTGGGCTGACCGCCTTTCTCAAGGCACCTGGCTCGAGTGTGCCAACTATCTCACTCCCGCTCCCGCTCCACCAATGGCGGCCTCCCGGGCTGGGAAGCAGGTTGCTAAGCAACCTCCGTTAGGCGACGCAAGGGCCTCCGGACCTAGACTGTCTGGAGCTAAAATGTCGGAAACTTAGAATGTCCGGGCCTACAGCGTCAGGGCCTACAGCATCGGGGCCTACAGCGTCGGGGCCTACAGCGTCCGGGCCTACAGCGCCCCCTGGGCCTAATATGGGTCAAGGGCGGTCCCGTACGGGACAAACCAGTTTAGCCCAAAATACGGGATGTCCCGGCTAATACGGGACATTTAGCAACCCTGCCTGGCTCTGTCCTCAGCCACTGTCTGCAGCTTACAGCATATGCACGGTTGTGACACCCATTACGATACATCACAGTGGTGCAGCAGGTAGAGCAGCTGCCTCACAGCGCCGGAGAGCCAGTTTCTGACCCCCGCTGCTGTCTGTGGGGAGTCTGCATGTTCTCCCGTGACCACGTGGGTTTCCTCCAGGTTTTCCAATTCCCTGCTACATCCCAAAGGATGTGCAGGTTGATAGTTTAATTGGATGTTGTAAATTGCCTCCTAGTGTGTAAGTAAGTGGTAGAATCAGGGGGCAATTGATAACAATGTAGAGAGAGTAAAATATGGATTGGATTAATGTAGAATTAGTGTAAATGGATGGATGGATGGTTGGGGTTCAGTGTGGACTTAGGGGGCCATAGGACATGTTTCCATTTTGAATTTGTTTGTCTGTCTATCTCGATGAGTAGGGTTTAGGGTTTGTCTTGGTCTTGATGTGGATAAGAAGGAAAGGATCTTTCCTCTTGCAAGAGAATCCAGAACATGGAGCCACTTTACAAGTAAAGGGGTTGCCTTTATTTCTTAGATACAAAATGTCAGAGTAACTCACCAGGTCAGGTAGCATCTCTGGAGAATATGGATGGATAAGATTTTGGGTTGGGACCTCCAGAGTATTTCTTCTTCATTCTGACATTAAGGAAAGCCATTCAGCCCATTAAATCTATGCTAGCTCAGCTCAATCCCACCAATCAGACATTATTTCCCTGTAATCTAGTCACTCTCTCGTGCCCATCAGGGATGGCACAGTGCATCAGCTGGTGGAGCTGCTGCCTAAATGTTCCTGCTATCCTGACCTTCGGTGCTGTCTGTGTGGAGTTTACACGCCCTTCCGTGTGACCATGGGGGTTTCCTCTGGGTGCTGTTATCAGGCAACTGAACCATCCTCTCAACAACTAGAGAGCAGTCCTGAACTACCATCTACCTCATTTGGAGACCCTATCTTTGATTGGACTTTACTGCCTTTATCTTGCACTAAACGTTATTCACGTTATTCCCTTTATCATGTGTCTGCACACTGTGGACGGCTCGATTGCAATCATGTGTTGTCTTTCTGCTGACTGGTTGGCATGCAGCAAAAGCTTTTCACTGTACCTCGGTACACGTGACAATAAACTGAACTCAAACTCCGATTTCCTCATCCCCAAAAATGTGCAGGTTTGTAGGTTAATTGAACATTTATGTTATCGTGCTATTGTTTTTAGTGATCCTTATTTTCTTTCGTTTCTCATTAGGTTTTGAAGGGCAGAACTGTGAGATTAACATTGACGATTGCCCCAAGCACAACTGCAGGCACGGCGGAACCTGTATAGATGGGGTAAACACCTACAATTGCCAGTGCACACCTGAATGGACAGGTATGTCAGCGTTAGTAAGAACTAGACCAAGTGGACTTGGTGGGTCCAAATATCCCCTGCATTGGTGCAGCACCCCCTCCTCCCCTCTCCCCCCTCTCCCCCTCCCCTTCACCCCATCCCTCCCTCTCCCTCCCCTCCCCTCTCCCCCCTCTCCCCCTCCCCTTCACCCCATCCCTCCCTCTCCCTCCCCTCCCCTCTCCCCCCTCTCCCCCTCCCCTTCACCCCATCCCTCCCTCTCCCTCCCCTCCCCTCTCCCCCCTCTCCCCCTCCCCTTCACCCCATCCAGGAGTGGCGGCGCTCCTTCACCGGACCCTCTGACACCTTCCCCCTCACCGCGCTCCCGCTCCCGCTCCCGCTCTCACCCGCTGTTCCCTCTACCCCGACTCTCTCCTCTCTCTCTCTCCCCTCCCTCTCTCTCTCTCTCTCTCTCTCTCTCTCTCTCTCCTCCCCCCCCCCGGGGTGAGCGGCAGTGGCGAGGAGGGGAGTTTCCTTGGGCTTGTTGTTTGCGAGGGGGCGCTGCGATCTCTCGCCTTGTCCCGGCTCTGGGTCGGTGGCGATCCGCTCTCCGGCCAACCTTCGCCGGCAGCTTCTGCCTCCAGTCCCCGCCGCCTAAGAGCTTGCTACGGGCCGGATAAAATCCCGTGGTGGCCCGCGGGCCATAGTTCGGAGATCCCTGTTTTGGTGTGATACATCCCAGAAATTCTGACTGAAGTGCACGTTCGGTCTGTGACCCTGTGTGGGCTCCTGTCCCCCCCAGGCCAGTTCTGCACCGAGGACGTGGACGAGTGCCACCTGCAGCCCAACGCGTGCCACAACGGCGGCACCTGCGTCAACGCGCTCGGCGGCCACTCCTGCGTCTGTGTCAACGGCTGGACCGGCGACGACTGCAGCGAGAACATCGACGACTGCGCCACCGCCGTCTGCTTCCACGGTGCCACCTGCCACGACCGCGTGGCTTCCTTCTTCTGCCAGTGCCCTTCCGGGAGGACAGGTAACGGTTTAACCCCGCGCCCACCGTCCACAACACTGATTGGCAACACTGGTTGCAACAGCAGAATTAGGCCATTCGGCCCATCGAGTCTACTCCGCCATTCAATCATGGCTGATCTATCTTTCCCTCTCAACCCCATTCTCCTGCCTTCTCCCCATAACCCCTGACACCCGTACTAATCAAGTATCGGTCAATCTCCACCTTAAAGGTATCCATTGACTTGGCCCCACAGCCGTCTGTGGCAATGAATTCCACAGGTTCACCACCCTCTGACTAAAGAAATTCCTCCTCATCTCCTTCCTAAAAGTACGTCCTTTTATTCTGAGTCTGTGCCCTCTGGTCCTAGACTCTCCCACTAGTGGAAACATCCTCTACACATCTACTCTATCCAGGCCCTTCACCTTTTGGTCATTTCCCCCCCTCATCCTTCTAAACTCCAGCGTGTACAGGTCCAGAGCCATCAAACACTCATCCTATGTTAACCCACTTATTCCAGGGATCATTCGTAAACCTTCAGAATTAAAGGACGTTCTTTTAGGAAGGAGATGAGGAGAAACTTCTTTAGTCAGAGGGTGGTGAATCTGTGGAATTCTTTGCGGAGACCAAGTCAATGGATATTTTTAAGGCAGAGATGGATAGATTCTTGATTAGTACAGGTGTTAGTTATGGGGAGAAGGCAGGAGAATGGGGTTAGGAGGGAGAGATAGATCAGCCATGATTGAATGGCGGAGTAGAGTTGATCGGCCGAATGGCCTAATTCTACTCCTATTCCTTATCACCTTATGACCTCCCCTGGGCCCTCTCCAGAGCCAGGACATCCCTTCTCAGGTATGGGGCCCAAAACCGCTCACAATGCACCAAATGCAGTCTGACTGGTGCCTTATAAAGTGTAAGAAAATAACTCCAGATGCTGGTACAAATGGAAGGTATTTATTCACAAAATGCTGGGGTAACTCAGCAGGTCAGGCAGCATCTCAGGAGAGAAGGAATGGGTGACGTTTTCGGGTCGAGACCCTTCTTCAGACTGATGTCAGGGGGGGCGGGACAAAGGAAGGATATAGGTGGAGACAGGAAGATAGAGGGAGATCTCCCCAGATGCTGAGTGATCCACTGAGACCAGTCTGAAGAAGGGTCTCGACCCGAAACGTCACCCATTCCTTCTCTCCTGAGCTGCTGCCTGACCTGCTGAGTTACCCCAGCATTTTGTGAATAGGTGCCTTATATAGCCTCAGCATTACATCCCTGTTTTTATTTTTTGCATTTGCTCTGGGTGCAGGCCTTGCCAGATAGACCAGTGTTTAATGGAGATCCTCTTGAGCCGGTGATGCTGAATCACCATCTCAATCCACCACAGTCCAGGTGGGGAAGGATCTCTCACCATTCTGCCCGCTGGCAACACCCGGACTCTGCTTCCTTTAAAGCAGAGGTACAATAATCCATGGCCAAGCCTGAGTTTGTAGCCCTGACCCTTCTAACCAGTATTGGATCCAACAGTGAATCTTGCAGATAGGACCCTTGTAGATAAGTCGACTTGATGGGCCGAATGGCTTAATTCTGCTCCTAGAAATGATGAAGCCAGATATGGTTGTCACCATTGACCGCATCAGTAGATGGAGAAACAGCTCACCCTTCAGGTCTTGGTCTCTTCACCAGAACTTTTCCCGATGAAAGGCCTCTGAGCTGAAAGGTTACTCTGTGTTCCCACAGAGCTTGTCCGACCTTCAGTGGGATTGTTTAGTGTGGGGGTCGTTGATATTTTCTGTCTCTAGGTGTCGACACTGAATGAGCAGTGATGGCCTTCGCTGTTCCTGCGGGCACCTTTTAACTCTTGTCTCCGTGTCTTGTAGGCTTGCTGTGCCACCTCGAAGATGCTTGTGTTAGCAATCCATGTCACGAAGGGGCTATCTGTGACACCAACCCAGTGAACGGAGAAGCCATCTGCACCTGTCCCTCGGGATTCTCCGGACCTGCTTGCAATCAGGATGTGGACGAGTGTTCAATAGGTAGGGGTTGAGCACGCAGCCCAGTGGCACTGGACCGCTGGTGGAAGCGACAATGGTCGATCGCATCAGGCGTTGGGTTAAAGTTGTGGGGGGTCCGCACGCAAGTCACATCCTTTCACACTCCTGATTTGGATTATAACATTTCTCCTGGTGATCGCTTTTTTCTCTCGTGTTATTCTGTGCAAATGTGAATCGCGTGAAAGACACAGCATGGAAAGTGGCCCTTCGGCCCATCGCGTCCACATTGACCATCGATCACCCGTTCACACTAGTTCAATACTATCCCACTTTTGCATACACTCCCTGCACACCGGGGGCAATTAACGGAAAAATCTGCACTTCTTTGGGATTTAGGAGGGAACAGGAGCACCCGGAGGAAATTCACGGGGGGGGGGGGGGAGCGTGCAAACTCCACACAGATAACACCAAGTTCAGGTTCGAACCCGGGACTCTCGTTCTGTGACCATCTTGGACTGAAGGGTCTGTTCCTGGACTGCACTGCTCTAAAGAAGTTTTGGTTTCACATTGCTCCTGGATCTCCTACCTCCCACCTCTGATTCTGGACCTTCCACCGAAGGAAGGAGTTCCCGGTTCTTTCCTTTGCCTTGATCCTTACTGATTTGAACGACTCCACACCTTTCACAACAGGCCCGGCTTCTCAGTCCCGCTGTGAAGCTGAAGTCTCTCAACCTGCTAAATGTTTATACCTATCACACCCTCCCTCTGACGCTGTGTCCAGAATTGGCCATACTCCAGTCGTAGCTAAACCAATGCGTTCTGAAGGGCAGTCTGACCTTGTGGCTTCTCTGCTTTGTGCTTTTGTTTTTCAACTCCGTCGGCTTTTAACTTTCTCAACCTGTTCTGCCACCTCCATCGTTTAGTTCTGTGCTTCTCAAACTGGTGAATGGTTCACCCAAGGGTGAATGAAATTATTTTGGGGTGAATAAAGCAAGAGGGGTGAATGACTTCATATATATAAAATTATACACAAGGGAGAATAGATTTTTAGAGTTAGATTTAGAGATACAGCGCGGAAACAGGCCCTTCGGCCCACCGAGTCCGCGCCGCCCAGCGATCCCCGTACATTAACACTATCCTACACCCACTAGGGACAATTTTTACATTTGTCCAGCCAATTAACCTACATACCTGTACGTCTTTGGAGTGTGGGAGGAAACCGAAGATCTCGGAGAAAACCCACGCAGGTCACGGGGAGAACGTACAAACTCCGTACAGACGGCGCCCGTAGTCAGGATCGAACCCGAGTCTCCGGCGCTGCATTCGCTGTAAGGCAGCAACTCTACCGCTGCGCCACCGTGCCGAACGGTAGACGAATAAGACGAAAATTACCAAAACACATCAGAAAATTTAGTCGGGGGTGAATGAAATTTTGTGATAAAGACTCAAGGGTGAATGACACTGAAACAGTTTAAGGAGCACTGGTTTACTGTCCTCATACGCACACACATCATTCAATCCTGGAACTCCTATCTCCTTGGCTACCCCATGTAGGATTTTACCCTTTCTGTTGAAGGTTTACATGATTATAAAATTGAAACCCATCCCAATCTGACCATTGCCCGGGAATACAAGACACTCTCGGAGCACGACTAGGCCTCTCTGCCACTCCATTCTGCACTACCGTTCAATATGATCACGGCTGATTTACTCCAGGTTAATGTCCCTGTGTCTGATCCCCGCAGCCATGTAACACCCAAACGTACAAACTTTCTTCGTGTCTCCTTTAAATATTTTCCAATAAGCTTTCCTTCACAACTCCTTGGGGCAGAGATATGGGTCAAACCAGCGAGTGGGACTGACGTAGATGGGCATCTTGGTCAGCATTGAAGGGTTGGACCGAAGGTCCTACTTCCTTGCTGTACAAGTCTATGACTCTGGACAAGTTCACTTATTCACTATCCTCTTTAAGAAGAAATTTCTGCATACCCAAGTTTTAAATGACCGATCACGTATCTTGAAAATATGTCTCCCTGGTCAAAATCTTGACCTTTTACCCTGTCAAGTTAGATAGAGCTCTAGGGTCTAGTGGAATCAAGGGATAAAGGGAGAAGGCAGGCACAGGTTCACTGATTGTGGGTGACCAGCCATGATCACAATGAATGGCGATGCTAGCTCGAAGGGCCAAATGGCCTCCTCCTGCACCTATTTCCTATGTTTCTAAGCACCCTCTTGCATGTTTTGATGAGATCACCCCTTATTCTTCTAAACTGTGAAGTCCTAAAGTTTGTCTCACTTGACAGGGCAATTCTCTCCTGCCAGGGCATATCTGGTGAATAAGATTTGGTCTGACTCCAGTATTATTAGACAAAAGACAATAGGTGCAGGAGGAGGCCATTCGGCCCTTCGAGCCAGCACCGCCATTCAATGTGATCATGGCTGATCATTCTCAATCAGTACCCCGTTCCTGCCTTCTCCCCATACCCCCTGATTCCGCTGTCCTTAAGAGCTCTATCTAGCTCTCTCTTGAATGCATTCAGAGAATTGGCCTCCACTGCCTTCTGAGGCAGAGAATTCCACAGATTCACAACTCTCTGACTGAAAAAGTTTTTCCTCATCTCAGTTCTAAATGGCCTACCCCTTATTCTTAAACTGTGGCCCCTTGTTCCGGACTCCCCCAACATTGGGAACATGTTTCCTGCCTCTAACGTGTCCAACCCCTTAATAATCTTATACGTTTCAATAAGATCCCCTCTCATCCTTCTAAATTCCAGTGTGTACAAGCAGGTTGAAACTCTCCAGTCCAGCACCCTCGGGACCTCTCCAGTGGTGGACCTGTTAAAAATGTGGGACATGGAAATTGCACCCCCCTTCTTACCCCCCCCCCCCCCCCCCACGATCACCCTTCTCCGAGCAGGAGAGACCTCGATCAGTACAGGTAGTCCCCAGGTCATGAAAGGGTCCCGAGCACAGTTGTTAACGTGAAGCTTCGGAAACGATGTAATCTGAGATCTCAGAGGTTGCACTGGTAGGTTAATTAGTTACAAATTGGTACAGATCTTAGTTCACTTCAGATAGGCACAGCTGGTGGAGCTGCTGCCTTGCAGCACCAGAAACTCGGGTTTGATCCTGACATCAGGTGCTGCCTGTGTGGAGTTTGCACGTTCTCCCTGTGATCGCCTAGGTTTCCTCCGGGTGAAACAGATACATCGAAAAATAGGTGCAGGAGGAAGCCTTTTGGCCCTTCGAGCCAGCACCGCCATTCATTGTGATCATGGCTGATCATCCACAATCAGTAACCCGTGCCCAACTTCTCCCCATGATTCCGCTAGCCCCTAGAGCTATATCGAACTCTCTTTTAAATTCATCCAGTGTATTGGCCTCCACTGCCCTCTGTGGCAGAGAATTCCACAAATTCACAACTCTCTGGGTGAAAAAAGGTTTTTCTCTCCTCAGTTTTAAATGGCCTCCCCTTTATTCTTAGACTGTGGCCCCTGGTTCTGGACTCCCCCAACGTTGGGAACCTTTTTTCCTGCTCTCGGAGGTGCTCGCGTTTCCTCCCACATCCCAAAGGCGTGGGGGTTTGTAGGTTTAATTGGCCTCTGCGAAATTCCCCCTCATGTGTGGGGAGTGGATGTGAACATGGGATGACATTGAATGGTGAACGATGGTCGGTGTGGACTAGATGGGCTGAAAGGCCTATTTCCGTGCTGTATCTCTAAACTTAAGCTGAATTACTTAGTTGGGTATTATTCACAAAATGCTGGAGTAACTCAGCAGGTCAGGCAGCATCTCAGGAGAGAAGGAATGGGTGACGTTTCGGGTCGAGACCCTTCTTCAGACTGATGTCAGGGGGGCGGGACAAAGGAAGGATATAGGTGGAGACAGGAAGATAGAGGGAGATCTGGGAAGGAGGAGGGGAAGAGAGGGACAGAGGAACTATCTAAAGTTGGAGAAGTCAATGTAAGAGATCAGTCTGAAGAAGGGTCTCGACCCGAAACGTCACCCATTCCTTCTCTCCCGAGATGCTGCCTGACCTGCTGAGTTACTCCAGCATTTTGTGAATAAATCGATTTGTACCAGCATCTGCAGTTATTTTCTTATATTACATAGTTGGGTAATCAGACTGCGTGATAAATGCCTCTTCACGTTCTTCTGACTGAAACGTATCACTTTGGTTTCATCCGCGTTAAAGTTTCACCCATGTATTTGTTTCTCCTCTGAAGGGGCCAATCCCTGCGAACACTTTGGGAAGTGCGTGAATACCGAGGGCTCCTTCCAGTGTCAGTGCGGGAACGGGTACACGGGACCCCGCTGTGAGACGGACATCAACGAATGCTTATCCATGCCCTGCCAGAATGATGCCACGTGCCTGGACCGCATCGGGGAGTTCACCTGCATCTGCATGCCAGGTACGGACCTCCATTCCCATCCACCTCCGGGCTTCGTGTAGGGAAGAACTGCAGGCGCCAGTTTAAACCAAGGATAGACACAAAAAGCTGGAGGAACTCAGCAGGTCAGGCGGCATCTCTGGAGAAAAGGAATAGGTGACATTAAGGGTCTCAATAGACAATAGGTGCAGGAGGAGGCCATTCGGCCCTTCGAGCCAGCACCACCATTCAATAGACAATAGACAATAGGTGCAGGAGGAGGCCATTCGGCCCTTCGAGCCAGCACCGCAATTCAATGTGATCATGGCTGATCATTCTCAATCAGTGCCCCATTCCTGCCCTCTCCCCATACCCCCTGACTCCGCTATCCTTAAGAGCTCTATCCAGCTCTCTCTTGAATGCATTCAGAGAATTGGCCTCCACTGCCTTCTGAGGCAGAGAATTCCACAGATTCACAACTCTCTGACTGAAAAAGTTTTTCCTCATATCCGCTCTAAATGGCCTACCCCTTATTCTTAAACTGTGGCCCCTGGTTCTGGACTCCCCCAACATTGGGAACATGTTTCCTGCCTCTAACGTGTCCAACCCCTTAATAATCTTATACGTTTCCATAAGATCTCCTCTCATCCTTCTAAATTCCAGTGTATACAAGCCTAGTCGCTCCAGTCTTTCAACATACGACAGTCCCTCCATTCTGGGAATTAACCTAGTAAACCTACGCTGCACGCCCTCGGCCTATCCCTTTTCTCCAGAGATGCTGTCTGACCCGCTGGGTTACTCCAGCTTTTTGTGTCTATCTTCCATGCATTAAGTATAAGATTATTAAGGGGTTAGACATGTTAGAGGCAGGAAACATGTTCCCAATGTTGGGGGAGTCCAGAATCAGGGGCCACAGTTTAAGAATAAGGGGTAGGCCATTTAGAACGGAGATGAGGAAAAACGTTTTCAGTCAGAGAGTTGTAAATCTGTGGAATTCTCTGCCTCAGAAGGCAGTGGAGGACAATTCTCTGAATGCATTCGAGAGAGCTAGATAGAGCTCTTAAGGATAGCGGAGTCATGGGGTATGAGGAGAAGGCAGGAACAGGATAGTGATTGAGAATGATCAGCCATGATCACATTGAATGGTGGTGCTGGCTTGAAGGGCCGAATGGCCTACTCCTGCACCTATTGTCTATTGTCTAAGTACTTGGATTGTCTCTAGTCCGGCATTTTGTGGTCCGGCAATTCCCTTGGCCTGGAATTCTTCTTCCATTGGGGTCAGCTGGAGGGTTGAGGGGTCGACTCCTGTTGGAAATTCCATGGTTATTTTAGGCCATTCGGCCCATCCTCTCCCTCTTAGAATCCGGAAGAAGTCTAGACTTTAAAGATGACACTGCAGAAACATGCCCTGCGGTCCACTGAGTCCATGCCAACCAGCGACCATCCCCTACTCTCACACTATCCTACACACTAGGGGTACTTTTACAATTTTACCGAAGCCAATCAACCTACAAATCCATACGTCTTTGGAGTATGGGAGGAAACCCATGCAGTCACAGAGAGAACGTGGAAACTCTATATAGAGAGCACCTATAGCATTCTAGAGAGAGCTAGATAGAGCTCTTAAGGATAGCGGAGTCAGGGGGTACGGGGAGAAGGCAGGAACGGGGTACTGATTGAGAATGATCAGCCATGATCACATTGAATGGCGGTGCTGGCACGAAGGGCTGAATGGCCTACTCCTGCACCTATTGTCTATTATAGTCAGGATCGAACCCAGGTCTCTGGAGCTGTAAGGTAGGAAATCTACTACTGTGTCGCCCTGGGCTGAATGGCCTCAAACAACAATGGAAATAGGAGCAGTTAGCTCCTTAGATGTCCATCCTGTTGCAAAGGGATCCTATCACCAACTAGAGAGTGGTCCAGACTTACCTGTCCTGAGCTGAGCTACTATCTACGTCAGTGGAATATCTACCTTGGGATATCTTTAATCGGACTTTACCTTGCACTAAACGTTATTCCCTTTATCCTGTATCTGTACACTGCGGACGGACGGCTTGATTGTAATCGTGTACAGTCTTTCCGCTGACTGGTTAGCACGCAACAAGAAAGCTTTTCACTGTACCTCTCTGTACACGTGACGATGAGCTAAACTAAACTAAGTATGTGGCTTCCTGCCTGATCCCCGTAACCCTTTAATCCCCAGTGACAATGACGTGGCAAACACTGGTCTCTGGAGTAAAGAATTCCAAAGATTCTCAGTCCTCGGAGGGAATCCCGTCTTTACACGGTGGGCCTTTCATCCTGAGACTTACTCCGAGACTGCTCCACATCTGTCCCAGAATTGTGCATCCTTTGTACTTCAGGTGGTGTCCACTCTCAGGCCCCGAGACCATGAGGCGTGGAGGAGGGGAGGGGAGGGGAGGGGGAGGGGGAGGATGGTAAAACTTGCAGCGTTGAAAAATAGTTTTGTTCTCCGTCTTGCTGCGCGATACTGCCAGGATCCATTATATACAAACCACAACCCTCAGCGAGGATTTACATTTGAGCAAAGGCCCCGCCCGGGACAAGGCGGACAATGGAAAAACACGCACGCAAACGGTAACAGTTTGACACTGTTGTTCGGAGTGGGCATCCGCAGTTGTCATCTTGCTGTAAAGATATGGGAGAGCGCAGGATAAAAAACACCTCAAGATTAGTTTCAGACCTTGAAGCTGCTGAGAGCCAAAGAGGAGGTGGGAACGAGACAGTGGGTGTGTGATCTGAATGTTAATACATTGCAGAGTACAGAAGCCCTCGCCTGCACCCTTTCACTGAGAAAATCCTCTTTGTTTGCCTGCGCACCACATATTGGGTAGCTGAATATTCTCTCCATCATTAATTTCAACCCTCGAGAGTTTGGTGGAGTTTAAATTTTTCCCTGGGGAAAGCTTTTAATAAATAAATAAAAAATTGCTGAGGCCTTGAATGGTCTGCTCTGGAAGGGAGGCTTTGTGCTTAACAGTAAATGGTTACAGAGGGCAGTGTGTAACAGCTGATGTCGCCTGTCCTGCACAGGCAAGGCTCGTCCTGCCAAAATGTACCTCCTGATCCCTGGAGAGGTTGCACCAGTTTGTCCCAGGGGCACTACTGCTCGACGTTAGAGTGGAAACAGGCCCTTCGGCCCACCGAGTCCGCGCCGACCAGCGATCCCCGCACATTAATACTATCCCACATACAGAGCGGAAACGGGCCCTTCGGCCCACCGAGTCCGGGCCGCCCAGCGATCCCCGCACATTAACACTATCCCACACACACTAGGGACAATTTTACATTCGCACCAGGCCAATTAACCTACAAAGCTGTACGTCTTTGGAGTGTGCGAGGAAACCGAAGATGTCAGAGAAAACCCACGCAGGTCACGGGGAGAACGTACAAACTCCGTACAGACGGCGCCCGTAGTCAGGATGGAACCCGGGTCTCTGGCGCTGTGAGGCAGCAACTCTACCGCTGCTCCTGCCCAGGGCAGGAACTAGAGCATGGCCTGTGCGAGATTTGTCAGCACCTTCCCTGTTTTTAACTTGACTATTGTTTTATTTTGAAGCCATGAATGTAATGAGTATCTGCAGGCTACACAGCTTTGTTGGCGGGTCCAAGCAGCCCTTTGGGGCACACAGCTCATCCCCACCACACCCTCATCCTGCCTTTCTCTCTCTTTCACTTTCCTCATTTCCCTCTTTCCCTATTTCACCCCCACCCCCCCTGTCTCCCCCTTCCTCCCCCTCATTCCCCCCTCACTCTCCCACTCCCTCTCCTCTCTTGTTCTCTCTCTTTCCACTTCTTGCTTTCTTGTTCTCTTCTCTCTCTCTCTCTCTTTTAACCCCACTCGTGCTCTCCTCTCTTTCTGCATTCCCGCTCTCTCTCTCCTCTTTGCCCCTATCTCTCCTCTCTCTCTCTCTCTCTCGCTCTCTCTCTCTCTCCCTCCTCGCTCTCTCTCCCTCCTTGTTCTCTCTCCCTCCTTGTTCTTTCTCCCTCTCTCACGCCTTCCTCACTCTCTCACTCCCTGCTCGCTCTCTCCCTCCCTCCTTGCTCTCCCTCCTTGCTCTCCCTCCTCGCTCTCCCTCTCTCACTCCTTCCTCCCTCACTCCCTCTCTCTCTCCCTCTCTCACGCCTTCCTCACTCTCTCCCTCCCTGCTCGCTCTCTCCCTCCCTCCTTGCCCTCCCTCCTTGCTCTCCCTCCTCGCTCTCCCTCTCTCACTCTTTCCTTCCTCCCTCACTCCCTCTCTCTCTCTCTCTCTCTCTCACACTCCTCACTCTCTCCCTCTCTCACTCCTTTCTCCCTCTCTCCCTCTCTCCCTCTCTCCTCACCCCCTCCCTCTCACTCCTTCCTCTCCCTCTCTCATTCCTTCCTCCCTCTCTCCTCACCCCCTCCCTCGCCCACTCCCTCCCTCCTTGCTCTCACTGAAACCCAGGAATAATCCGCGTCAGCCAATGGGTCTGACCATTGTCACAGCAGATGTAGGGTTCACCTGCTGCAGTGTCACCACTGTGGCCTGCCCATACTGCACGGCCGACAGTTGTGAAGGCAATTTGATAATGGACAAAGCTGAGAGGAAGTGCAAGCAGGTATTTTTCGTAATGCTGAACTATCCTGGACGATCAATGAGTGCCTGCATATGATTCCCTCAGTTGTATAACGTGTATCCAGTGCGTCAAAGATTAGTGGAATCTGGGGGGGAGTTAATGGGAGCATAGAAAGAAAAATGTAGTGGAAATGGGTGGTTGATGCTAAGCATGGACTCAGTTTCCATGTTTCCATGTTTCCAAGCTGTATCTCTCTAAAATTCAAAGGCATGCTGGAGTGGGATATACCAGTTGCAGTAAAATATGAAAAGCTGGAGGAACATAGAAACATAGAAAATAGGTGCAGGAGTAGGCCATTCGGCCTTTCGAGCCTGCACCGCCATTCAATATGATCATGGCTGATCATCCAGTTCAGTATCCCGTACCTGCCTTCTCTCCATACCCCCTGATCCCTTTAGCAAAAAGGGCCAAATCTAACTCGCTCTTAAATATAGCCAATGAACTGGCCTCAACTACCGTCTGTGGCAGAGAATTCCACAGACTCACCACTCTCTGTGTGAAGAAATGTTTTCTCATCTCGGTCCTAAAAGACTTCCCCCTTATCCTTAAGCTTTGACCCCTGGTTCTGGACTCCCCCAACATCGGGAACAATCTTCCCGCATCTAGCCTCTCCAACCCCTTAAGAATTTTATATGTTTCTATAAGATCCCCCCTCAGTCTTCTAAATTCCAGCGAGTACAAGCCTAGAACTCAGCGGGTCAGGCAGCATGTGTGAATGGAATGGACAGGTGACGTCTGGAGAAGGGCCCCGACCCAAAATGTCGCCTATCCATTACCTTCCGAGGTCTTCCAGCACTTTGCGGATTCTACAATCCTGAGCAAAACACAATGTCCTATGTCTCCCGGTAGCAGCTTCAGGTAACGATATACAAGCAGTGTGTACTTGGAAACTAAGCTTGTGTAGGAAGGGACTGCAGATGCTGGTTGACACTGAAGATAGGCACAAAATGCTGGAGTAACTCAGCGGGTCAGGCAGCATCTCTGGAGAGAAGGAATGGGTGACGTTTCAGGTCGAGGCCCTTCTTCAGACATTGGACTGCTCTGCAGTTCAACACCTTTACAGCTGATCATGTACCTACCCTTTTTCAGACTGAGAATCAGGAGATAGGGAGACAGGGATATAGTCTAATGCTGAGTTACTCCAGCATTTTGTGTCTATAAGCTGGAGGATTTGCTGGCCCCACTGCAACAAGGTGGACTAGATACGCCACAGAACATAATAAGGACATGTACTCCTTCAGTCTCGGCTGGCTTCTCAATGACTACCAGTCCATTTCACATCAAATATGGCTGTTCTGGCACTGGCAGATAGATGAATAGGTCTACTTTCCGTGAAAGTAGGGCCCGAGCGAGGTTAATTATGCAGTGTATTCTATTTTAATGAACCTCCAATTAATCCCATCGTTTGGAATCCGCTTTACGTTACTGTGTAAATAGTCCATTGTGTGGAAACAAGTATACTGTATGATGCCAGAGCTTTCAACACAGCCCACCACTCACATACTACATTACTGTCAGGCCAGACAGGGCTGTGCAGACTGACAAAGGCACTTACACTCCCGTGGAAAGAGAAAGGGAAAGGGCCATCATCTTTCTTTGCGTAGCGTTCTCTTTGAACCTTGCTGCTCAATGGCATTCACTGCCAGTCGGGCTGGCTTGTGGCTGCCAACAAAGCTGGCTGCCGACACGAGAGATGGAGTGACTGAAGATCACGCTTGGAAACTGGCCCTTCGGCCCGCCGAGTCCATGCCGTCCGCCGATCGCTCGTCGGCATTGTCCTGTGTTAGCCCACTCTCTGCACACTCGGGGCAGCTCACAGAGGACCAACTAACCCGCAAACCCGCGCGGCTTTCAGACGGGGGAGGAAACCGGAGCTCCCGGAGACAAACCCAAACCCGCGCGATCGTAGGGAGAACTGTGCGAACTCCACACAGGCAGCACCCGAGGTCAGGATCGAAGCTGGGCCTGTGGCGCTGTGAGACAGCAGGCCTGCCAGCACATTGCCCCCCTAAGTACTGTGTGCAGTTTTGGTCTCCAAATTTGAGGAAGGATATTCTTGCTATTGAGGGCGTGCAGCATAGGTTTACTAGGTTAATTCCCGGAATGGCGGGACTGTCATATGTTGAAAGACTGGAGCGACTAGGCTTATATACACTGGAATTTAGAAGGATGAGAGGGGATCTTATCGAAACGTATAAGATTATTAAGGGGTTGGACACGTTAGAGGCAGGAAACATGTTCCCAATGTTGGGGGAGTCCAGAACAAGGGGCCACAGTTTAAGAATAAGGAGTCGGCCATTTAGAATTGAGACGAGGAAAAACTTTTTCAGTCAGAGAGTTGTGAATCTTTGGAATTCTCTGCCTCAGAAGGCAGTGGAGGCCAATTCTCTGAATGCATTCGAGAGAGCTAGATAGAGCTCTTAAGGATAGCGGAGTCAGGGGGTATGGGGAGAAGGCAGGAACGGGGTACTGATTGAGAATGATCAGCCATGATCACATTGAATGGCGGTGCTGGCTCGACGGGCCGAATGGCCGCCTCCTGCACCTATTGTCTATTGTCTAAGCAAGGGCACTCTCCACTCCACCTAACCCCGAGGGTAGTCCCCTCGACCTCGGAGCAGTGTTTGCGTGAAAGTTGTGTGGGGGGGGGGGGGGGGGGGTGGAAGAGGAGTGGGTGGGGAGGGTGGGGGGGGATGAGGGAAAAGAGAGGCGGGCCAGAAAAGCAGTGGAGGTGAAACTGCATTATTGATACTGAGCGGCAGACCTGAGCATGCAGTGGGAGACATGGGTAGCCCTCTCTGCCCTTCCCTGCACTGACCCACCCTGCATCTATAACATGGGCCCTCTCTCGGCTTGGTAACCCTCTCTCTGCTTGTTGCCCCACTGTCTGTCTCCCTGCATGAGGCCCAGAGAGTTGTGAAGCCGTGGAATTCGCTGCCTCAGAAGGCAGCGGAGGCCAATTCTCGGGATTCTTTCAAGAGAGAGCTAGATAGAGCTCTTAAAGAGAGCGGAGTCAGGGGGTATGGGGAGAAGGCAGGAACTGGGTACTGATTGAGAATGATCAGCCATGATCACATTGAATGGTGGTGCTGGCTCGAAGGGCCGAATGGCCTACTCCTGCACCTATTGTCTATTGAAACTAAGTTGTGATGCATCCCGATAGTATACTTTCTATGGTGCATCTGTAGAAGTTGGTGAGAGTCGTTGGAGACATGGAGAATTTTCTTCTCCTGAGGAAGTCGACGTGCTGGAGTTCTGGAGGAGGCAAGATGGTTGAAAGAACATTTAATGGAAGTGGACAATGCTAGGACTGGTTTAGAGAGGCAAAGGAGAGCGAAGCTGTTCTCATGAGAAGATAGTTTAAGGCTGGGGATAGAATTTGAGTGAAGTATGCAAGAGTTATGTGAGGTGGCAGGGGGCGGTGAGTGTAGTTACTTCCTGTCAGGGTGGGGAGGCAGAAACACTCAGTACATTTAAACAGTATTCAGTTGAGCTGTAACCTACCGATCCCTGCACCTGGGCTGGGGAGCGAGTAGGGTTGCCAACTGTTCTGTATTAGCCTGGGCATCCCGTATTTTGGACTAAATTGGTTTGTCTCGTACGGGACCGACCTTGTACCGTATTAGGCCCGGACACTGTAGGCCCGGGCACTGTAGGCCCGGACACTGTAGGCTGGGGGCCGCTGTAGGCCCGGTCAGTGTAGGCCCGGGCGCCGCCTAACGGAGGTTGCGTAGCAACACGCCTCCCGGCCCGGGCGGCCGCCATTGGTGGAGCGGGAGCATGTGGCTGCTGGCTGGGTGAGGTCATGTGTGGCGCGGGGCGGTGATGTCACCCGTTGTCCCTTATTTGCGAGTGAGAAAGTTGGCAACCCTTGCAGCGAGATTAACTTGTCTTCCATCTTTGGCTGGTGTGATCGCTGTGGGTTGCATAGTTTGCTTCTGTGTCTTAATTTCCGTATAATTTACCCTCCACCCACGTACTGTAACCTCGTTTTTGTGTTCCAGCCAACTCGAATTGCCCGATTCAGACCACCAGAATAATTAGGATTTTTTAAAGCTTTTTTTCTATTCCCTTGGTGCATAAAACCTGCCTGTGGCATGCTTAGTAATAAGCATTGCTTTCTTCCACAAAGCTGATTTTGTGGAAGACTCTTTAATGACTACTTGCATCACGGAGAAACATAGAAACATTCAAAATAGGTGCAAGAAGAGGCCATTTGGCCCTTTAAGCCTGCACCGCCATTCATTATGATCATGGCTGATCATCCACAATCAGTAATCCGTGCCTGCCTTCTCTCCATATCCCTTGATTCCACTAGCCCTTGCTCTTTCTAACTTTCTGTTAAATTCATCCAGTGTATTGGCCTCTACTGCCTTCTGTGGCAGCGAATTCCACAAATTCACAACTCTCTGGGTGAAAAGGTTTTTGAACAAGCTTTTGAACAATGTGAACAAGAAACCATGTGTCTTTACTGGCAAAGTGTCCTTCCAAGCAATGTAACTCTGGGACTTTAACTTTCTTTGATCGATTGAATGATAGAGCATAGAAACAGACCCTTTCTTGACCACAGATGGGGAGACATTTCTTGAGTCAGAATGACCGGACAGAATATACAAGTGTGAAATGAAAGGCGAATCTCCTCCTATTTTGTGCCCCAGCAAACTTTAATCACATTTCAAGTGTAGATTGTGTAGATCACACCTGTTCACCTTAATCACATTTCAAGTGTAGATTGTTCATGGCCTTTTATTAACAGTGATGCATGTCATTCCCAATGTATCTGCCCATGCAGTCTAGTTCAGTTTGGTTCAGGAATTACTAACCTTCCTCAACCCTAAATTCCTGTCTGTCTGTCTGTCTGTCTGTCTGTCTGTCTGTCTGTCTGTCTGTCTGTCTGTCTGTCTCTCTGGCTGGCTGTCTCTGTCTGTCTGTCTGTCTGGCTGGCTGGCTGTCTGTCTGTCTGGCTGGCTGTCTGTCTGGCTGTCTGTCTGGCTGGCTGTCTGTCCTCTCGTTTGTTTGGTTGTTTGTTCCTGAACTAAAGGCAAAATGGTCTACGATAGCGCGACAATTTTAGGCCCACCTTACTCGCCGCCGTCCCTTTGGTATTAATGGAAAAGGTTTCATTGAAATCGGTGTTATATTTTCAAAGTTATTCACATTTTAAAGTTTAAATCTATCTCCTAGGGAGGGAGGAGGGAGAGAGGGTGGGAGGTGGATGGAGGGGGGGAGGAGGGAGGATAAGGGGGATGGAGTGGGGGGGGGGAAGGGGGAAGGGGGAGGAGGGAGAGGAGGGGAGGGGGGGGGGGAAGGAGAGGGTGTTGCACTAATGCACGAGAGGTTGGGCCCAACGTGTCCACTTGGCCTAGTAATCATTAAAACAAAGAATGTTACCAGAATTCTGCTTTTTTAAATTCTGCTCTCATTCCATGCTAAACTTTTAAAACATAGAAAAGTACCATAAAGGCGCAGGCCCACAATGTCTGTGGTAAACATGATGCCAAGATAATTTAATATCCTTTGGCTGCATTTGATCCATACCCCTCCATTCCCTTCATGTCCACGTGCCTATCTAAAATACCTCTTTACCATAACCTTTGTAGCTGCCTCCTCCATCACCCCTGGCAGTGTGTTCCTGGCAACCACCATCCTCTGTGTTAAAAAAAAAACTCCCGTACTTTACCCCTCTCACCACAAAGCTAGGCCCCACAGTCTTTGACATTTCCACCCTGGTGAAAAAGGTTCTTCATGTCTACTGTACATCTGTGCCTCTCACAATTTTAAATACTTCTATCAGGTCTCCCCTAAACCTCAGTCATTCCAGGGAAAATGTTCCAAGATTGTCCGTCCAATCTCTCCTTTCAACTAATGCCACCCACTTTAGGCAGCATTCTGCACCCTCTCCAAAACTTCCACACCCTTCCTGTAGTGGGGCAACCAGAATTGCACGCACTTGTATGCCTTCTTTAGTTTCGAGATACGGCACAGATTTGGCTCACCGGCCGTTGGTCACCTGCTCACACCACTTCTGTGTTCGCCCACATTTTCACCCACTCCTTACACACTAGGAGGAATTTGCAGAGGGTCAATTAACCTGTGGACACACACACGTCTTTGGGATGTGGGAGGAAACCAGAGCACCGGTAGGAAACCCACACGATCACTGCGAGAAGGTGCAAACTCCACACAGACAGCATCTGACGTCAGCATAGTGACATTTTGGCGAAAATTTGGAGAAAGAGGATTGTAGATGCAGATCCCAAGGCCTTTCACGACCCAGGATGGATGGATCATTCTGAAGGTTCTGGTAGTTTGGCTCGGCGATCGCTTCGCTGAACACCTGCGCTCGGTCCGCATTAACAAAACTGATCTCTCGGTGGCCGAGCACTTTAATTCCCCCCATTCCCAGTCTGACCTTTCTGTCATGGGCCTCCTCCAGTGCCATAGTGAGGCCCACCGGAAATTGGAGGAACAGCACCTCATATTTCGCCTGGGCAGCTTGCATGAACGTCGACTTCTCCAACTTTAGATAGTTTCTCTGTCCCTCTCTTCCCCTCCTCCTTCCCAGATCTCCCTCTATCTTCCTGTCTCCGCCTATATCCTTCCTTTGTCCCGCCCCCCTGACATCAGTCTGAAGAAGGGTCTCGACCCGAAACGTCACCCATTCCTTCTCTCCCGAGATGCTGCCTGACCTGCTGAGTTACTCCAGCATTTTGTGAATAAATCAATCTGGTAGTTTGGCTGATGTGTTAAGTGAATGGGAACCTCCAAACCTCCAACCTCCAATGGGAACCTCCCTTGGGAGGGAGAGTCAAAGGCTGAGCCAGCAAAACTACCATACTTGAATACCCGATCAGTTGGAGAGAGTGGGCTTTCCCAAAAAGAAAGGGATGGATATTTGCTACTGCACTGCAAGAGAAACCTTGGGTGGGATGGATATTTGCTACTGCACTGTGGCACTCTTGGGCGGGTTCATGAGCCGCAACTCTATTGTTGCCCTACTTTTCGGTATAGATTTTGCCAGTTCATTTTCCAACTCTCTATTCTGTGAATGAAAATGAAAGTCAAGGAGGGATGTCTAACGGGCTCACTGCCATCTCACTGAAGCTATCTCACGATGTCCTAATCAGCCCCACTATGCTGAGTTTACAACCAATAACTGACTCCGAAACAAAATTTCATTAGGACCATCAGCTGGTAAAATACTGCCAACAATTTGGTCCCAATTAACTTGTGAGATGAACAAAAAATTGCATTTATTCACAAAATGCTGGAGTAACTCAGCAGGTCAGGCAGCATCTCGGGAGAGAGGGAATGAGTGACGTTTCGGGTCGAGACCCTTCTTCAGACTGATGCTCCCGAGACTTTCATCTCCTGAGATGCTGCCTGACCCGCTGAGTTACTCCAGCATTTTGTGAATAAATACCTTCGATTTGTACCAGCATCTGCAGTTATTTTCTTATACTACCTAAAAATTGCATCTGACTTCAGATGACCAACAAAATTGCTCTACAGTAATATTGATGGTAGTGATTTGGGAAGAGCTCCTCAGATTGTCCACACACCCACAGTTTTGGGAAGAGCTCCTCAGATTGTCCACACACCCACAGTTTTGTCCCACTCTCTGTTGATCGGGTGTGTTGGTCCCTCTCTTTCATTCCTTCTCGACCAGGTATCCGAATGCCACGAGTGTTGTGCATTTGCCTGAGTGTGGGTGTGAGGCACGCGAGTGTGCCTGCGTGTGTGAAAAAGAGAGAGACGGTGTGGGTGTGACAGGATCGCTGTTTGTGTGTGAGTGCAAGTGGGTGCGTGATGCAGTGGCAGTAAAGTTGCTGCCTCACAGCGCCAGGGACCCGGGTTCGATCCTGACTATGGGTGCAGCCTGTGTGGAGTTTGTACGTTCTCCCCCTGACATGCGTGGGTTTTCTCCAGGAGCTCCGGATTCCTCCCACACTCCAAGGGCATACAGGCTTGTAGGCTAATTGACTTGATAACTTGTCCCTCGTGTGTGTTGGATAGTGCTAGTGTGTGAGGATCGCTGGTTGGCACGGACTCGGTGGGCCGAAGGGCCTGTCTCCATGCTGTATCTTTACACTAAACTAAACAGTGCATGAGTGAGTCAGAGTGTGCCAGTATGTGATTGAGTGTGTGTAAGATTCTATATGTGTGTGTTGAGGAGCAGATAGGCCAGCACTTCACGGTGAAAACTTTAGAACAGAGGCCAAGTACTGCTTGATCTGCCTTGCCACAGAATTGCAGTTTAAGTCGGACCTTACCAATACTGCATATCCGCAATAAAATGTTAGAAACAGCAAGTCAAGCAACACCTATGGAGAGAGAAGCAAGGATTATTCTTTCAGATCCATGCCCATTGGAAGATTGCCGATGTATTGAAAATTAAACAGGTTTTAAGCAAGAACTAGGAGCAAGGTGAGGGTGGAAGCATGAAGAGTAAAAGATGTGGGGAAGGGATGTGCATCGTTGTTGGAAGTCAGTTGTCGATTCGTGACAAAAGCAAGTGAAGTGGGGCAAGTGAGGAAATAGCTGGGTCCGGACACGATGTAATCGGGAGCCAGTCTAAATCTCGTCATTGCTTATCAAGTTTGGATCAGCAAACACACTTGTGCTTGAAACAGCCGTTATATGTCATTATTGTTGAATAATGTATGTACATATTTATGTATGTATGCACATTATTATTATGCACATTATTATTATTACATTATTATTAATGTATGTACATTATTAATGTATTATTAATGTATGTACATTATTAATGTATACATTATTATTATTATTATTATTACATTATTATGTATGTATGTACATACATGTAGATGTATGTACATGTGTGATTATGAATATAAACATTTCAAATCAGCTAAAACTGGTCACATTACAAGAAAGATGTGAATGCACAGGAGAGGGTGTGGAGCACATCTGCACAGATGTTGTTTGGAGCGGCCAGTTGAGGCTCTGGGGAATTATGGAACAGCCATGATTGAATGGTGGAGAAGTCTTGATGGGCAGAAAGGCCTAATTCTGCTCCTAGAATTTATGAATAGACTGGGCCAGATTCCCCACCATGTACACTCATGTTGCCTTGGGAAAGCAGCCAACCTAATCAAGGATCATTTCCATCCCAGTCATACCCTCTTTTCCCTGCTCCCATGGGAAAGAAGATACAGAAGCTTGAAAGCACACACCGCCAGACTCAGGAAGAGGATCTTCCCTGTTGGTGTTGGCCTTCTGAGCGGACTTCCCATTGCTAGGGTAGAACGATTTTTTTCCCAACCTACTTCATTGTGAACATTGGGCTTTTTCTCTGGAACTGTCGCACTACAATGCACAGAAACCATATTCTGCACTGGTATTTTTCTCTTCACTCTGCCTGCTGGACTGGTGAATGGATTGATTGTACTCATGTGTAGGAAAAAAAACTGCAGATGCTAGTTTAAATCGAATATAGACACAAAACGCTGGAGTAACTCAGCGGGTCAGGCAGCATCTCGGGTGAGAAGGAATGGGTGACGTTTCGGGTCGAGGCCCTTTGTGGCCTGACCCGCTGAGTTACTCCAGCATTTTTGTGATCAGTCTGAAGAAGGGTCTCGACCCAAAACGTCACCCATTCCTTCTCTCCCGAGGTGCTGCCTGACACGCTGAGTTACTCCAGCATTTTGTGCCTATCTTCGATTGTACTCATGTGTAGTGTCATCTGATTTTACTGGCTAGCTTATAAACAAAAGCTTTTCACTGCATCCAGTGCACATGACTAATATATCGTTATTATATTTATGCATTTATATCAGTATCAATTTATGTTCTTTGGAACGGAGGAGGCTGAGGGTAGACGTAATTGAGGTGTACCAATTTTGAGGGAATATGATATAAGTTGGACACATATCCTTAGCAGAGGGGTCAAACAACAGGGGCACAGATTTAGAGCAACTTGTAAATCGGTTGACAGGGAGACAAGGCAACCATTTACACACGCACAGACTCTGTGGGAGTCTGGCACTCATTGCTTGAAGAGGCAGGAACTGTGGAAAGAATCGTCATAGTTAGAGCGTGGGGGTGTACTTGAAGATCGGTCACCCACAGAGCCACAGAACAGTGCGGTTAGGGTTAGGGTGACGCACACTCTGCTCCGGGACCTCCTGCTGTGCCAGAGCTTCCCCGACTGTTTACCTACTGCTGTCAAACCAACAATGTGCTCTGTTGCAACCTCTAGGATTCAGGGGGGTCTACTGCCAGATCGACATAGACGAGTGCGAGAGTAATCCCTGCGTCAACAACGGTGCGTGTACCGACATCGTCAATGGCTTCGTCTGCAAGTGCCCTTCAGGTAAGGACTCACATGGCAAGATCTCACAAGCTGAGTATGATATTGGTCTGGCATTCAATAATGTTTCTTCTTCTATCAGTTTTAATGTTGGAGACTCCCCCTGCTCTTCCTCAGAATCCTTTACACGTCTTGAGGCAAATGGATCCTCGGCCTAACGTTTTATCCAAAATGCAGTTTCTTCAACACAGGAAGTCTTAGCCATAGAGCATGGAAACAGGCTCTTCAGCCCAACTTTCCCTCACCAAGCAACATGTCCCATCTACATGAGTCCCACCTTTAGTTTAGTTTAGAGATACAGTGCGGAAACAGGCCCTTTCAGCCCACCGGGTCCGCGCCGACCAGCGATCCCCGCACATTAACACTATCCTATACCCACAAGGGACAATTTTATATTCACCAAACCAATTAACCTACAAACCCATACGTCTTTGGAGTGTGGGAGGAAACCGAAGATCTCTGAGAAAACCCTCGCAGGTCACTGGGAGAACGTACAAACTCCGTACAGACGGCGCCCGTAGTCGGGATTGAACCCGGGTCTCCGGCGCTGCATTCGCTGTAAGGCAGCAACTCTACCGTTGCGCCACCGTGCCGCCCCTCAAGATCAAGCAAGCTTTTGCCCTTCTGTTCCGCGAGGGGGTTTCTGTCCTCCCAGAGGTCGTCTTAGGACACTAGCGTTACAGTATGTTGTGTGTTCCGCCCCAGTCACACTCCACACCTGCCACTGTCTCCACAGCAGGTTGTGCCGGCCTAACCAGCCTAAATGTTGTGCTGATGTTTAGTTCTGAGAAGCAATGTGGAAACAGGCCCTTTGGCCCGACAAGTCCACACTGACCATCGATCACCCCCTTCACGGTGGTTCTTTGTTATCCCACTTTTTCTGCCACTCCCTATACACTTGGGGGCAATTTTTACACAGGTCAATTAACCAACAAAGTTGCAGGTCTTTGGGATGTGGGGGGAAACCGGAACGCCCGGAGGAAACCCACGCAGTCACAGGGTGATGAATCTGTGTAATTCATCGCCTCAAAAGGCTGTGGAGGCCAAGACAATGGATATTTCTAAGGCAGAGATTGATAGATTCTTCATTAGTACGGGCGTCAGGGGTTACGGGGAGAAGGCAGGAGAATGGGGTTGAGAGGGAAAGATAGATCAGCCGTGATTGAATGGCGGGGTAGACTGGATGGGCCAAATGGCCTAATTCTGCTCCTATAGCTTATGAACTTATGGCATGATCAGTCTGGCGTTTGATGCAACTAATTCGGGTTGGCATGGGTTAATGGGTGGGAATCGCTCAGTGCATTGCCAGTTGTTGCTTTCCAGTAGCAAGTGGGGAATTTCAGTTGACTGGGATTAGCCTTAAATGTAATTTCCTTGCTAACGCATTAGATTTGGACTTTTGGAGGCAATGGATCATCATGCCAGTTTTCCAGTTATCCAACGTACCCATACCTATTTTTCTTTTCATATATCGTTCCAATTCCCTTTGGTAAGTTTATACAACCTGCCCACTGAGTTTGCAGAGAGTATGTTGCTGATCGCCCGAACGGCAGTCTAAAGATCCCTCAGGCAGCTTCTAGCTGTTGAACCTGTCATCTTCAATTTATGTCTTCAGGTTTATGATCCTTTCTCACAAAAACAAGTTGTACTAGACAAACCTTTTGAGATTTTAGTCATTTTTTAATGTTTCCTCTCAACATTCTCTGATCAAAAAATAATCGTGCTTTTTGTAAAATTTCCGCAGTAGGAAATATAATTTCATTGTGCAATTTGGGAATCTTGCCCATGAGGGAGAAGTCTCTGTTTGCCTCTCTGTCTGCCTCTCTGTCTGTCTGCCCCTCTCTCTGCCTCTCTCTCTGCCTCTCTGTCTCTCTCTCTGCCCCTCTCTCTGCCTCTGTCTCTCTCTCTGCCCCTCTCTCTGCCTCTCTGTCTCTCTATCTGCCCCTCTCTCTGCCTCTGTCTCTCTGTCTGTCTCACTGTCTCTCTCTCTCTGTCTCTCTCTCTGCCTCTCTGTCTCTCTTCCCCTCCTTCCTTTAAACTATTCCACCCCCATGGCCTACATAGCACCTGCTGGGACCACTCGGCCACTTTGATTTGATATAAAATTTAACTGCCGCCACTCTCGGGCTGCACATTGGATGATTTTACTGTGTTAGAAGTGTGGTCTAAATGCAGGTTTCTGTTGCTTCCTGCTCAATGCTTGTCAAACATTCCCTTACAGTAATGGGGAAATGGGAGAGAGTCATCGCTAAGGATTTCTGGTTTAAAATGACGATGAACCCTTACCATCTGTCCATGTGGTAAAGTTCAGGCAAACTTTGGTGGAAAATCCATCTGAAAGGCTCTTGAAAACCCCCTTCCAATCCACTTGGATTTTTATTACAGCCCAAGAAAATGTCGCAGTGACCCCAGAGAGCAGCTTGCACTGCGACTGAGTTTGTCTTGAGTCCAGGGTCTACGGTTGCCATAGTGACAGGCCGGATCCAAGGAAATATCCGAGGAATGCAATCGGATATGGTCGGATAGCATTAGATCCAACAAAAATGTTGGGATTGTCTTGAGATCCTGGATCTGTACCAGCCGCCATTCACTTTCCCCGAGCGCTGGTGAGGCTACACTTTGGAGTGGTGTGTTGGAACAATGGTGGAGGCAGCACAGGCCTCGATTGCCTCAACAACATGGTTAGAATCTTACATGATCACAGAGGGAGTAGTGGGTGTACGGAACGAGCTGCCAGAGGAGTTTATTGAAACGGTTACTACAAGAACATTTAAAAGCCATTTGGACAGGTCCAAAAATACAAATGATTTTGAAGGATATGGGCCAAATTTACTGTATTCATTTATTTTTTGTGTTTATGTCTTTTAAAAAAAAAAATTCTATTCTGTTTGTAGTTTTAGCACAATCCGCAGGCATTGCCACTTTCATTTCACTGCACATCTTGTATGTGTAAGTGACAAATAAAGTAGACTTGACTTGACTTAGATTTAGATTTTTTTAGATTTAGAGATACAGCGCGGAAACAGGCCCTTTGGCCCACCGAGTCCGCGCCGCCCAGCGATCCCCACACATTAACACTATCCTACACACACTAGGGACAATTTTTACATTTACCCAGTCAATTAACCTACATACCTGTACGTCTTTGGAGTGGGAGGAAACCGAAGATCTCGGAGAAAACCCACGCAGGTCACAGGGAGAACGTACAAACTTCAGGATCGAACCCGAGTCTCTGGCGCTGCATTCGCTGTAAGGCAGCAACTCTACCGCTGCGCCACCGTGCCGCTCTTGACTTGAAGATGGATAGATGGGACTAGTGTAGATGTTGCACCTTGGTCCGCATGGATACATAGCAGGGCTGAAGGGCCTGTTTTCATGCTGTATGACTCTATGGCCTTATCTCTGAGCTATTGTGTCACACAGCATGGAAACCAACCATTTGGCCTCGCAAGTCCACACTGACAAAGCATTCATTTATTTAGACCCTACACTAATCCGACTTCATTCTCCCAGTATTCCCATCAGTAATTTACAGCGGCCAATTAATCCGCAAACCCGCGAACCTTTGGGATGTGGGAGGTCACATACAATCATATGAAGAACATGCAAACTCAAAACAGGCAATACTGAACGTGTGGTTTAGTTTAGAGATACAGCGCGGAAACAGGCCTTTCGGCCCACCGAGGACGCACCGACCAGCGATCCCCGCACATTAACGCTATCCTACACACACTAGGGACCATTTTTACATTTATACCAAGCCAATGAACCTACAAATCTGTATGTCTTTGGAGTGTGGGAACAAACCGAGGTACTCGGTGTGGGAGGTAACACCAGGGCCGTCTTAACGCATGGGCCTGATGGGCACTTGTCCGGGGGCCCACGAGCATAGGGGCCCCATGCTGATCTATGTATGTTAAGTGACTTGCAATAAATAAATACTATTTTAAAAATGTAGGTTCAATAAGTGCTTTTTTCGCAACATTTTCCATCCCTAAGTGCTTCTCACAGCGATCTGTAAGTGCTTTTCGCAACAATGTAGCACCCTAAGTCCATCGCTAAGTGCTTTTCGGTAAGTGCTTTTCGCTGGCACGACAGGGGGGGGCGGGCTGGTAGGGAAAGGGGGTGGGGGAGAGTAACGGTGGGGGCCCCAGTACACTGCTTTGTCCGGGGGCCCATAATGCTGTAAAAACGGCCCTGGGTAACTCCATACAGACAAACCTGGGTCTCTGGCACTGTACGGCAGCAATTCTACTGCTACGCCGCCGTGCCACCCCAAAAGGAACAGGGAACTGCAGGTGTTGGTTTTACAATAAAGGACAAGTGCTGGAGTAACTCAGCAGGTCAGGCAGTATCTCTTGGTGCTTCATAGACGGTACTGAACCTGGGTCAGGATTGAGGCTGGGATACTGAAGCTTTGAGGCAGCAGCTCCACTTGCTGAGATAGTGTGCCACCCAGACACCACAGAAGGAGACCATTTGGCCCATTGTTCCCGTGCTGCCCTTTTGAAAGTACAATCCCATTCCCCCCTTGTGTTCCTCCACACCACTGCAAACATCGTCTTCCCAAGCATTGGCACTATGGGAAGTACAATCAAACCTGATATCTCCACCCATTCAAACATTGCATTTCAAGTCAGAACAGCCCATTGCGTGAGCCGGTTCATCTGAGTCGCAGTAAAATGCAGCACAGACGAGGCTCAGTGGTAGAGCTACTGCCTAGAAGCTTGTACTATAGTTTGTACCTTCTCCCTGTGAGCACGTGGGTTTTCTCCGGTGTCTTCCCACACTACCAAAGACGTCAAGTCAAGTCCATTTTATTTGTATAGCACATTTTAAAACAACCCTAGTCGACCAAAGTGCTGTACATCAATCAGTTCAGGTACTAAGAACGAACATACAATGGCACACAAACATAACAGCACATACATAAACAGTTCACAGCGAAGTACAGATTTGTAGGTTAATTGGCTTCTTTAGATTGTAAATTGTCCCTAGTGTGTAGGATAGTGCTAGGGTACGGGGTGACCGCTGGCTGGCGTGGGCTCGAAGGGCCTGTTTCCATGCTGTATCTCTAAAGTCTAAAGAAAATAAGCCCTTCCATCCGCCTTGACCATCAACCACCGATTTGCACTAATCCCATATCAATTCTACTTGATTCTTCCCACATTCTCAGCAACTCTCTCTCAGATTCTACCACTCACCTGCACACCCCTGGCAATTTACAATGGCCAGTTAATGACCCGAAACGTCACCCATTCCTTCTCTCCCGAGATGCTGCCTGACCTGCTGAGTTACTCCAGCATTTTGTGAATAAATACCTTCGATTCGTACCAGCACCTGCAGTTATTTTCTTATACCAACCTGCATGTCTTTGGGCAGTGGGAGGACATGAGAGCATCCAGAGGTGACCCAAAAAGTCAAACTCCACATAGATAGCACTCGAGGTCTGGATTAAATCCGGGTCCATGAAGCTCTAAGGATAGACAATAGGTGCAGGAGGAGGCCATTCGGCCCTTCGAGCCAGCACCACCATTCAATGCGATCATGGCTGATCATTCTCAATCAGTACCCTGTTCCTACCTTCTCCCCATACCCCCTGACACCGCTATCCTTAAGAGCTCTATCTAGCTCTCTCTTGAATGCATTCAGAGAATTGGCCTCCACTGCCTTCTGGGGCAGAGAATTCCACAGATTTACAACTCTCTGACTGAAAAAGTGTTTCCTCATCTCCGTTCTAAATGGCCTACCCCTTATTCTTAAACTGTGGGCCCTGGTTCTGGACTCCCCCAACATTGGGAACATGTTTCCTGCCTCTAACGTGTCCAACCCCCTTAATAATCTTATATGTTTCGATAAGATCCCCTCTCATCCTTCTAAATTCTAAGATCCCCTCTCATCCTTCTAAATTGTTGGCCAGGAGCCCACTTCTCATGAAATCGTGCCAATGGAACAGTAAAATGAGAAGATGAAACTCCTTGGTTAGAGAATTTCTGATCCTGCATCAGATCGTCACTATTGCAATGCAATGTCATCGCTATGAATTATGATGCAGCACAAAACAACAGCCTTTATTCCTAAAGTGTGCAAATCTTTGCAAAAGGCAGGAGCTTATTTTTGAATTCACTTTTCATGATCTAGACATTGAGAGACCAACATCTTTGCCCCACCCTATCTGCCTTTGGTACGGTATCTTCATCATCTCCAACATTGGACCATTGTGAGCTCCACCATTTCCTGATGCAGACTCTGCTTTGTTCTGTACCTTCTCATACCTTTAGTTTCCCTTTCCCTGCCTCTCAGTACGAAGAAGGGTCTCGACCCAAGACATCACCCGTTATCTCCAGAGACACTGCCTGACCCACTGAGTTACTCCAGCATTTTGTTTCTATCTTCACAGATTCCTCCTCCCACAGTGCCAGGATTTGGACTTCCTCCCAGGTTCTCCCCGCTGCCCATCTCTCTAAATGAACCTTTCGGTCACCTTACATCCTGACCATGATAGCATTTCTGTTTTTAATTGTAAACCAGCATCTGCAGTTCCTGGTGTCTTCCATTTCTTTGAAGTGCCCGAGAGATAATCAATGTAGTAAGTTGCTGCTGACAATGAGAAGAACCAACATAATGCGCCAAGGATTGGGAGTTAGATTATCTTTGATAATGAGGAGATGCTGCCGTATAGACCTCAAAGAGTTAAAGACTTGGGAGTGCTGAATATTTACACTGTCAGGCTGAGCTCCTGTCTAGAAATGTTAGCTAATTGCACAGATGATCAAACTGCAGATACAAAAATAGGGCAGCACGGTGGCGCAACGGTAGAGTTGCTGCCTTACAGCACCAGGGACCCGGGTTTGATCCTGACTACGGGTGCTGTCTATGGAGTTTGCCCATTCTCCCTATGATGGCATGGGTTTACTCCGGGTGCTCCGGTTTCCTCCCACATTCCAAAGACGTGCATGTTAATTGGCTTTGTAGGATAGTCCTGGTGTGTGGAGATCACTGGTTGACGCGAGGACCTGTTTCCTCACTCTATCTCCAAACTAAACTAAAATGAACCACACTGGGTACTGCCATGTTTAGCGATTCAACATGGAAGCAGGCCCTTCGGCCCACCGGGTCGATGCCGACCATCGATCACCCGTTCACATGACGTTATCGCATCTGTTTAACCACTGCAGTGCCTCCCCTATGCAGTGTCTAATGAGAGAGAGGCCTTCACATCAGGCCTCAGCAAACTCTCTGGTAACGGTGGGGTTATTCGAGGGTCAGGGTGCAGTATACCTCAGGCTGTCCTTTGAAGAAGCTCTCTGTTGGTGGCTGGTTGTCTCCCCGAGGCGGACAATGTGCCAATTGTTCCGTGGGCCTGCGCGCCCCCTCGCTTGAGCAGTAGCTGCCCTTAATGAGAGGGAGGCTCAATTCTTTCAGGCACAATTTACATTTGGGGCAGACACAGGGCCCCTCGTACGCTGGCTGCATCTCACACGCTGCCATTGAAAGGCTGCTTGAAGGAGCAGCACCTCAGAATACAACTGTCACATCCAGTCACTTCTCCCAGTGCTGCCACTCTCCTTTCTTGTTCTGAATGTTCATTCTGCTCCTGCCTTTCTCAGTAAGCTGACACAGGAATACATTGACGACGAGCCCCCGAGTTGCTGAATACATTTTTGTTTTGTTGCGATCCTAGCGAGCTGCAGAATATAAATTTCTGATGTGAGTTTGTGGAGCTGGTGTGCTGTAATGCTGAGAACTATATTCTGCACTCTGTATCTTCCCCTTTGATCTATCTATTGTGCTTGAGTTTGACTTGATAGTATTTTGGAATAGTATATCTAATCTGTATGGTTAGCATGCAAAACAAAGATTTTCACTTGCGTCGGTACTTATGACAATAATAAGTACCTAAGATAAACCGAAGATGCTTTCCCCCGTTAAAAATTCTCCTCAGCTAAATGACCACCCTGTAATAATGTGACATTTTGCGAAGATTTATATCTGCAAATATACCTCTCTGCCTCCTCCCCTGTCTAGTTCTCTTTTCATTTATTTTGCCTACCTTGAACTTGTGTCACAGCCCATTAATTATATCTTTACTTCTGCTTACCTGATCTCCCAAGAGGCTTTAGATTAGTTTTAGTTTAGTTTAGTTTTGTGATACAGTGTGGAAACAGGCACTACGATCCACTGAGTCCATGCTAAGCAGCGATCCCCGCCCACAGTACTGCAAGCACTAGGGCCAGTTTACAATCTTTACCGAAGCCAATTAACCTACAATCCTTTACATCTTTGGAGTGCGGGAGGAAACCGGAGCACCCAGGGAAAACCCATGCCGGCCCAGGGACAAACTCCGTACGAACAGCACCTGTAGTCAGGATCGAACCTGGGTCTCTGGCGCTGTAAGGCAGCAACTCTACCGCTGCACCACCATGCCGCCCTGAATTCCTTGCCAGCATGGGGCAGTTGGCCCGAGTTATCCACTCACCCTTGGCCTTGAGAAGAATCTTTCCCATTGAGGGGGGAATTCATTATTAGCTAGGGAAAAGTTCATGACCAACCTGGTGGGTCATTTGAAGCCACTCAGGTCACTCAGATAGAAAACAGAATGTCACAAAACGTCAAGCACTAGAGGGCACAGCTTTAAGGCAGGTTTAAAGGAGATGTGTGGAGCAAGTTTTGTTTTTACACAGAAGGGGCCTGGAACATGCTGGTCGACACAAAATGGTATAACTGTCTTCTCCTGGAACATGCTGGCGGGTGATGGTGGAAGAAGATACCATAGTGGTGTTTAAGAGGCTTTTAGATAGCCCCGTGGATATGAAGGGAATGGATCCCATGCAGTCAGATGATCTTTTATCTTGGCATGTTTATATGTTCAGCACAGAAATTGTGGGCCAAAGGTCGGCAGAAAATGCTGGAGTAACTCAACGGGTCAGGCTGCATCTCTGGAGAAAAGAAATAGGTGACATTTCGGGTTGAAACCTTCCTTCAGACTGAAAGATGGAGGTGGGGAGGGGTGGAGGCAAGAAAAGGCCAGAACAAATTGGAGCTGGCAGCAGATGGGCCAAAGGGCCTGTTACTGTGCTTTAACTGTTCTGTGTTCTTATTCCTTTCATCATTGGCAGCAGTACCCCCAATATATTTGGGGGAACCTTGTCTGTGCCCTCACTGACTATTATTTTCCATGACACACATACAAGATGTTCACATTGCAAATCTCCTGGTCTACTGAGTAGCGAGTGAAGGCTTGTTCATTTTGACAATGACCTTTCGTTAAATGATCACTGAAACCAAATGCACCTCAGTTTCGGGATAGCAAATTGTAGGCCCCAACCTGAAACGTCATCCATCAGTCTGAAGAAGGATCCTGACCCATAAACGTCGCCGACCCATGTCCTCCACAGATGCTGCCTGACCTGCTGAGTTATTCCAGCACTTTGTGTTTTACTCAAGATTCCAACATCTGCAGTTCCTTTGGTTTCCACCTGATCCACCCCTCCCCCCCCAATTACTCACATCCTTATTTGGATTCTGTTAAACATGGCAATTAGTTAGAAAACATCGAAAATAGGTGCAGGAGGAGGCCATTTGGCCCTTCGAGCCAGCACCAGCTCTTAGATGGCAGCTAAGATAGAGTCATATGCAACACATTGTCCTTGGGGGCACTGCTCCCTGTTATACTCACAATGCCATCAAAAGTGGATGTAACGACACAGCGGGGGGGGGGGAGAAGAGAGGTGGGGGTGGGACAAAGCCTAGTGAGTGATAGGTGGATGCAGGAGAAAGGGGTTTTGATTGGCTGATGGTTGGATAAAGGCCAGAGATGGATAGACAAAAAGATGTGAGATTAGGATCTAAGGATGGATTAGTACGGGGGTCAGGGGTTATGGGGAGAAGGCAGTGGAATGGGTTTGATAGGGAAAGATAGATCAGCAAAGATTAAATGGCGGAGTAGACTTGATGGGCCGAATGGCCTAATTCTGCTCCGAGAACTTATGAACTTAAAAGGAATATTGTGATGACTGGGCTATTGATCGGGGCACCTGCGTTTGAATCCTATCACGTCAGCCAGGAAATTAAGTGACTAAAATGTGGGATTGAAGGCTGCTGTTGGTCACAATGCCCATGGAAGGACGAGATTGCCAGAGGAAGGCAAGGTTCTGGAGACATCTTTCCGCCTGACCAGTTGAGGACACCAAATGTCCTTCTCAGAGGAACAGCACCTTGTATTCTGCTTAGATAACTTACAAGTATGAACATTGAATTCTCCAATTTTTAGTAACTAACTTACACACAACTCCGTTCCCCCCCCTCCTTCCCCCTACCCCCTCCCCCCCCTTTCTTCACTGTGCCCCACCTCGATGCACATCTATTTTGCTTTTCCTTCTGCCCTTTCCATCTGTATTCCTACCTCTGGCTTCACATTTGACCTCTCTTCCATCCTTAGATCCTAATCTCACATTTTTTCGTCTATCCATCTCTGGCCTTTATCCAACCATCAGCCAATCAAAACCCCTTTCTCCTGCATCCACCTATCACTCACGAGGCTTTGTTCCACCCCCACCTCTCTTCCCCCCGCCCCTCATCCCCACTACACTCAGTCTGAAGAAGGGTCCCGATCTTAAACGCCACCTATCCATATTCTTCAGATTTGGCGCCTGACCCGCTGAGTGACTCCAGCACTTTGTGTCTTTTTGGTTAATAAGCACCTGCAGTTCCTTGTGCCTAAAGTGCAAGGGTGCGCTTCTGAGAAGGACATCTGTTGTCCTCCTGGTCAGAAACGTGTCTGCAGAACTGCCAACTTGAGACCACCAACTCAAGGGTTAATTGAGGATGGGCAGTAAATGCTGGCAGTGCCCACAACCTATAGACTGATTGAGTTGTTTTAAAAAAAAACCAACAGTGAATATTGAGAAAACAAGTTGACAAACTTTGCACATCTGGATTCCAGCTGTGTGTGTTTTCTGATCTTGAGGTATCACATCCCAAAATTGTCTCTTTCGCTCAGGAATGAGCTAAGTTTCTCCAGAGATGCTGCCTGACCCGCTGAGTTACTCCAGCATTTTTTGGTCAACTCCATATTCCAGCATATCTTCAATCCTCCATTATCCGAAATTCTGTCCATCTCGGGTGTGCGTATGCCATCTATCTTTGGTTTAAACCAGCATCTGCAGTTCCTTCTTACACAAGGAATGTGCTTGCCTTAATTCAAAGTCTCACCTCGCCAACAAATGATATACTTACCAAGGTGCAGCCACTCTTGTAGAACAGGAAACACTGCAGCTAATGTGCGCACATCAAGATCCCACATGCAGGATATGACCATTTGGTTTATTGATAATTTACTGACAGATACAGCATGGAAAAGGCCCTTCAGCCCACTCAGTCCACATCAACCATTGATCAGACGTTCACACTAGCCTTATGTGATCCCACTTTCGCATGCCCCACCACCTACACAATACGGGCAATTTACAGAGGCCAATCAACCTACAAAAAACCGCACGTCTTTGGGATTGGGAAGGAAACTGGAGCACCCAGAGGAAACCCACGCAGTCACAGGGAGAACGTGCAATCTCCACACAGGCAGCACCTGAGGTTCAGATTGAACCCAGGTCTCCGCACCATGTTCTACTAGGTCTCTATCAGCTGTGCCACTGTGCTGCCCAAATGACTAAGCAGTTACGTGTGCCAGGGTACTGGGCTGCATGTCTGTGGAACTCTTTAAAATAATGCTGGGGCATCTTCTCTTCTCATCCTTGTATACACTTAATTTAGGCTTGTATATACTGGAATTTAGAAGGAAAGAGAGGGGATCTTATCGAAACGTATAAGATTATTAACATGTAAGAGGCAGGAAACATGTTCCCAATGTTGGGGGAATCCAGAACCAGGGGCCACAGTTTAAGAATAAGGGGTAGGCCATTTAGAACGGAGACGAGGAAAAACTTTTTCAGTCAGAGAGTTGTAAATCTGTGGAATTTTCACTGCCTCAGAAGGCAGTGGAGGCCAATTCTCTGAATGCATTCAAGGGAGAGCTAGTTAGAGCTCTTAAGGATAGCGGAGTCAGGGGGTATGGGGAGAAGGCAGGAACGGGGTACTGATTGAGAATGATCAGTCATGATCATATTGAATGGTGGTGCTGGCAAGAATGGCCTACTGCACCTATTGTCTATTGTCATCCAAAGGATGGTTCCAGTGATAATGCAGCAGTCTTTCACTCTTTGCAGTAGTTTCAGTGTGCACTTTCTACTCACGTTTCCAGAATGGGACCTCATCTTCTGAGTCTGGATTGTGAGCACGGATAAAGTACAAGTAGATTAGAGGTGGCTGCATTGAAAAGACTCCATGAGAAGGTTGCTCAGAGATCCACTAGGGGTTTGCATCAAGCTGGCCGAGTGTGCCATTCACCTGACCCCTTGAACCTTGGTGAATGAACCTTGGTGGCTCGTGTGTAGGAAGGAACTGCAGATGCTGGTTTATATCGAAGATAGACACAAAGTGCTGGAGTAACTCAGAGGGTCACGCAGCATCTCTGGTGAAAATGAATTGGTGGCGTTTCTGAAAGGTCACCCATCCTATTTCTCCAGAGGTGCTGCCTGACCCGCTGGGTTCCTCCAGCACTTTGTGCCCACTCTACAACATAGGTGCTCCCACTGTCAACCACAGCAGTGTTCTTTAATTCCGTCTTTTGTGCAAAGCACATTGGTCTGAAGATGGGTCTCGACCCGAAACGTCACCCATTCCTTCTCTCCAGAGATGCTTCTCTTAGGGGGATATCCAAATGCAAGGAGCATTGGATAAGGGAGTCATCCATTTAAATAGAGATGAAGAGGAGTGTCTTCTTAAGTTTTGTTTAGAGTTTCAGCACGGGAACAAGCCCTTTGGTCACCGAGTCCGTGCCGACCAGCGATCCCCACGCACTAACACTATCCTGCACACACTAAGGCCAATTTACAATTACACCAAGCCAATTAACCTCTAAAGGGTACGTCTTTGGAGTATGGGAGGAAACCGGAGTTCCCGGAGAAAACCCACGTAGGCCGCGGGGAGAACATAAAACTCCGTACAGACAAGCACCTGTGGTCAGGATGAAACCTGGGTCTTTGGTGCTGTAAGGCAACAACTCTACCGCTGTGCCACCGTGCCGCTGAGCGGCATAAGTCTTGTACAAAAACCAACTGTGCTCGAGAGGAATATAAGTATTGCCTGAGTATGTTGAATCATTTGGCATACTCACAGCCGAGATGGACAGAATTTTTGGATAATGGAGGATTGAGGATATGCTGGAATATGGAGTTGACCAAATAATAGCTTGTCCATAATAGTTTACCTTCGGCCCACCGGGTCCGCGCCGACCAGCGATCCCCGCACATTGACACCATCCAAAACCCACTAGAGCTTAATTTTTACATTTACCAAGCCAATTAACCTACAAACCTGTACGTCTTTGGAGTGTGGGAGGAAACCGAAGATCTCATAGAAAACCCACGCAGGTCACAGGGAGAACGTACAGACTCTGTACAGACAGCGCCCACAGCCGGGATCGAACCTAGGTCTCCGACATTACTTGTAAGGCAGCAACTCTACCGCTGCGCCACCGTGCTGTAATCTTATTGAATGGTGGAACAGGTTTGAGGGGAGGCTCCAGCTATCTCCAATGGGAATAATGATCATACAACAGCCAGCTCGTCCCTTCCTCCCCAAACCACCCCATCCCCGGGCACTTTCCCCTGCAACCGCACAAGATGCAACACCTGTCCCTTTACCTCCCCCCTAAACTCCATCCAAGGACCCAAACAGTCTTTCCAGGTGAGACAGATGTTCACATGCACCTCCTCCAACCTCATCTATTGCATCCGCTGCTCTAGATGTCAACTTCTTTACATCGGCAAAACCAAACGCAGGCTCGGTGATCGTTTCACTCAACACCTTCGCTCAGTCCGCCTTAACCAACCTGATCTCCCGGTGGCTGAGCACTTCAACTCCCCCTCCCATTCCCAGTCTGACCTTTCTGTCATGGGCCTCCTCCAGTGCCATAGTGAGGCCCACCGGAAATTGGAGGAACAGCACCTCATATTTCGCCTGGGCAGCTTGCAGCCCAGCGGTATGAACATTGATTTCTCCAACTTTAGATAGTTCCTCTGTCCCTCTCTTCCCCCCTCCCCAGTTCTCCCACTATCTTCCTGTCTCCACCTATATCCTTCCTTTGTCCCGCCCCCCTGACATCAGTCTGAAGAAGGGTCTCGACCCGAAACATCACCCATTCCTTCTCTCCTGAGATGCTGCCTGACCTGCTGAGTTACTCCAGCACTTTGTGAATAAATACCTTCGATTTGTACCAGCATCTGCAGTTATTTTCTTACACTTATTATACAACAGCCAGCCAGTAAGTCTGTGTGAAGTCATTAACTTGTTAATGGTAAACCTTGACCCTCACAGGAGGGTTGACCCATTCAAGATCACTGAGATTGTGATCGACTCTGTACATAGGCCATTCAGCCCCTCGAGCTTGTCTGAACCATTGACTTAGGTTTATGTTTACTGTTGTCATGTGCACAGAGGTACAGTGAAAAGCTTTGTTTTGCATGTTATCCAAATAGATCAGATAACTTTATACGTAAATACAGTGAAGCCATACTCAAGTGCATGTTTGTGTTCAGTTCTGGGCACCAAGTTATTAGGAAAGATGTTGTCACGCTGGAAAGGGGACAACATCAAGGGGAATCGAGGACCAGAGGACATAGGTTTAAGGTGAAGGGGAAAAGATTTAATAGGAATCTGAGGGGTAACTTTTTCACACAAAGGGTGGTGGGTGCATGGAACGAGCTGCCAGAAGAGGTGGTTGAGGCTGGGACTATCACAATGTTTAAGAAACAGTTAAGGCAGGTACATGGATAGGACAGGTTTAGAGGGACATGAGCCAAACGTGGCCAGGTGGGACTAGTGTAGATGGGACATGTTGGGTGCTGTGGGCAAGTTGGGCTGAAGGGTCTTGTTCCATGCTATAAGACTCTGTGACTGCATTAGATAGTAAAGTGCAGAATGTTGTTCTCAGCATTGTCCAAGTTTCAAAGTCCAATGTCTGCAATGGGGTAGAGGTAAATTGGACAGTACCCCAGCTTATGGAAGCACCGTTCGGAAGCCTGATGTCAGAGGGGAAGAGATTGACCGCGGGGGAGCACAGACTTATGTTCTCCCTTTTCTCTCTGCAGGCTTCGCTGGAGCAATGTGCCACATTGACATTGACGAATGTGCGAGCACTCCCTGCCAGAATGGAGCCAAGTGCATCGACAGGCCCAATGGATACGAATGCAAATGTGCAGAGGGTGAGCCACTGACCTCTGAGCAGTCAAAGCCCGGGATCACGTAGCGCCAGTTATCTCAGACACACGGCCGTCCTCCCCTCCCCCCGACAGCTCAGCAGATCCTCAGTGCCGTTCTACTTGCAATGCCTCCTCGGTCAGAGGCTCCAACTTTGTTCACTGATTACCTAAAGAACCGAGCAGCTGCAGTATTTAGCTCCTTTTACACTCAGTCCCTCTGTGGCAATCGAGCATGTTTATGTAATAAAAGAATTCCGCACTCCCGCGGCTATTCAACTCCAAAGGCACGAACCCCCAGTTACAGTTTAGTTTATTGCCACGTGCACCGAGATAGAGTGAAAAGCTTTTGTTGTGTGCTAACCAGTCAGTGGAAGAGACATGCCAGAGAGGGTTAGAATGTAAAACGAGCTAAATACTGCAGAAAATGGCCTACAATAACCTACTTTTGAAGAAGGGTCTCGACCTGAAATGTCACCCATTCCTTCTCTCCAGAGATATTGCCTGCGTCTGTCTTCGGTGTCTGTCTTCGGTGTAAACCAGCATCTGCAGTTCCTTCCTGCACATAACCTACTTTTTGTTTTTGCTGCATTATATATTCTCCCCCTTTCCCACTCCACATCCCATCCCATCGTCTCTCCTTCACTAATGTTGGGTTCAAGGCCCCAAGGAATGAACTGAGTGATGGTGGGCAGTGGGGAGCTACAAGAATGAACCCCATCCTTCACCTGATCCCAAGCCCGCACGGCCCCAGGGGTTGTACACAAAGCAGAGCTGTGTAAACACACCTCTGGATCGAGTGCTCCTGCCATCCGTATTAAAGCAGATGCAGATCTCTGACGAAGATAGACACAAAAAGCTGGAGTAACTCAGCGGGACAGGCAGCATCTCTGGAGAGAAGGCATGGGTGACGTTTCGGGTCGAGACCCTTCTTCAGTTTGAAGAAGGGTCTCGACCCGAAACGTCACCCATTCCTTCTCTCCTGAGATGCTGCCTGTCCTGCCGAGTTACTCCAGCTTTTTGTGTCCATCTTCAGTTTAAACCAGCATCTGCAGTTCTATCTTACACCGTTCTCTGACGAGTTCTTTGTTGCAACTCCTTTTAGCCACAGCTGAACATTGCACTTGACAGTTCAAAGTACACGAGGCATCAAAATAAGAACTCAACTCTCTATCTTTCTGTGCAATTAAGCCTCAGCTGATGATATTTATCATCCCACCGTTATTTCAGTGATAAAACGATTTAAGATAGTCTCACATAAAAATACATCTGCCTTTGCTCAAATGTCAAAGTGGAGGAAACAGGAAGGAAAATATCGAGGGCGCCAATGAACTTGGGGGCTGGATATTAAAAGACCTTTCAAATGCTCGATACCCAGGTTTGAGACAAAGGTTTATCCCGGTCCCGTCAAGGGGGTTAGAGGAAGGGTTCTGGTGTCATTTTTCAGAAGATGTTACATTTATATACAGATGAACAGTGGAAAAAAAAAATCAAGCCCTGTGTGTGAGTGGACTGACACTAACAGGGCCCTTTGAATAGATAAAGCTGTATTGTTCAGGCAAGCCTGATTAGTATTCACAGGATCTATACCCAGGCACCAGGGAGGCCTGTTGGATATGATGTCTATTGTGCAGACAGTTCATAGAATATTCTGCCGAACAATAGCCGGTTTGTGCAATTTTTCCAGGCAGCCCTCCCTCCCATTTTTCCTTTACCCCCCTGCTAGAGGGGCTCAGGGCTACAGGGCTCAGTCCAGAGGTGAATGCATGGGTGTGAGAACACTGATGGCAGTCCGTCCGCAGCACAGGCATGAGCAGCAACTGTGAAACCCATTGTACAAATGCTTGAGAGTTTAGAGATGCAGCAGGGAAACAGGCCTTACAACCCACAGGCCCTTTAGTCCACGCCGACCATCCATCACCTGTTCGCGGTAGTTTCAAGGTCAGTGTATTGTCACGTGTACCAATTAAGGTACAGTGAAATTCGGATTACCATACAGCGATACTAATCAAAAAAGCAACAAGAGGCACAGCTACATAAAAGTTAACATAAACATCCACCACAGCGGATTCCCCATGTTCCTAACTGTGATGGAAGGCAATAAAGTCCAATTTTCTTCCTCTTTTATTTTCCCACGGTCGGGGCAGTCGAACCATCGAGATTGGGGCGATCGAAGCTCCCGCAGTCGGGCGGTCGAAGCTCCCGCGTCGGGCGGTCAAAGCTCCCGCGGCTTGGAGTTCCCCGAAGCCAGTCTCTAACTGGAGACCGTGAGCTCCGTGATGATAAAGCCCGCAAGGCTCCCGCGGTTGGAGCCCCAAAGTCGACCCCTGACAGGGATCGCGGGCTCCGTGACGTTAAGTCCGCACGCTCCCGCGGTGGAGCTCTCAAAGTCGGTCTCCGGCAAAGGCCGCCAACTCCTCGATGTTAGGCCGCAGTGTGGACGGAGATACGATACGAAAAAAAAATCGCATCTCCGTCGAGAAAAAGTTTCCCCCGACTCCCCAACTAGTTCCATGTTATCCCACTGTCGTGTCCACTCCCTACACACTTGGAGCAAGTTACAGAAGCCAACTAGATGCTGTCTGTCCCGCTGAGTTACTCCGGCATTTTGTGTCCATCTTCGAAGCCGATTAACTTACAGGTTATTTGTGAAGTGGAGGAAACCGGAGCACCCAGAGAAAACCTACTTAGTCACAGGCAGAACGTGCAAACTCCTCACAGACAGCACCATAGTCAGGATCGAACGCTGATTCCTGGCGCCGTGAGGCAGCGGATCTACCTGCTGCGCCATTGTGCTGCCCGATGGGGTGGAAGTTATTGTGTTTTTTAGATGATTTTGGGTACATAAGAGATTCCAAGTCTGTTACTGGATGAATCATTGTAGGAACATTCAAAACCGTTCGCATGTATATGCAAAACACGACTCAAGTCTGTGTACCAAGTTGTACCTAGACGAGACGGGTCCCAATCCTGGTTGGGGCATAGCTGAACAGTTGTAGGACCAGGAAATGGAAGAAAATTGGGCCACATACACAAAGCACTGGAGTAACTCAGCGGGTTAAGCAAGCATCTGTGGTGGAGATAAATAGATAGGCGATGTTTTTCAAGGTTTCAAGGTCAGTTTAATGTCACATGTACCAATTAAGATACACTGAAATTCAATGTTAAGGGTCAGGCCCCATTCAGACCTTGAAGCGTCGCCTGTCCATTTCCTCCACATTCCCCTAACATCCAGGAATCTGCTTAAACTCATCAATGAAACCTCCGCAGTGAATTGTTCTGGAGACTTGTGTCCCTAGTACAAGGAGACTTGTCCTATTTCATTCTGGACTCTTAGAAGGACACATATTCCCAGAATAACTTCGCGGGTCAGGCTGCATCTCTTCGAGACTGTCCAAATGGAGGAGTACCTCTCCGCATCTGCCCTGCTTACCTCGTCTGGAATCTTACACATCCCATTCGAAATAGAATCCCTTCCGAATGGTGAAGCTGAGACCGCAATCAAATCTCGGGATTAGCACGACATTTCCCAACGTTGCCCACGCTTCCCGAATGAGTGACTGCCTTGTATACTGACAGCTGGAGGTTGCATTTCATGCCTTGCGTTAATCCCAAGGCTAAAGCTTTAAGCTCTGTTTTGAAGACCCAGCAAACCCCCAAACTGTACTCGGCAATCTGTCATCAAGAGAGTCATTCTGTCTTCCTGGGATGGCAGTATAATTCACTCTTTAGTTATCAAGAGGGTGAGAGAAAGGGTTGCATTTAGATCGCAGCAGTTATTGACTCCGTTTAGTTTAGAGATACAAATACGCCCTTTGCTGCGGACTTGGCGATCCCCAAACGCTAACACTATCCTACACACACTAGGGACAAATTACAATTTTACCAAGTCAATTAACCTACAAACCTGTACGTCTTTGGAATGTGGGAGGAAACTGAAGCACCCGGAATGGCGGGACTGTCATATGTTGAAAGACTGGAGCGACTAGGCTTGTATACACTGGAATTTAGAAGGATGAGAGGAGATCTTATCGAAACGTATAAGATTATTAAGGGGTTGGACACGTTAGAGGCAGGAAACATGTTCCCAATGTTGGGGGAGTCCAGAACAAGGGGCCACAGTTTGAGAATAAGGGGTAGGCCATTTAGAACGGAGATGAGGAAAAACTTTTTCAGTCAGAGAGTTGTGAATCTGTGGAATTCTCTGCCTCAGAAGGCAGTGGAGGCCAATTCTCTGAATGCATTCAAGAGAGAGCTAGATAGAGCTCTTAAGGATAGCAGAGTCAGGGGGTATGGGGAGAAGGCAGGAACGGGGTACTGATTGAGAATGATCAGCCATGATCACATTGAATGGCGGTGCTGGCTCGAAGGGCCGAATGGCCTCCTCCTGCACCTATTGTCTATTGTCTATATTGTCACCCGGAGAAAACCCACGCAGGTCACGGGGAGAACGTGCAAACTCCGTACAGACAGCGCCAGCAGTCAGAATCAAACCCATGTCTCTGGCGCAGTGAGGCAGCAACTCTACCGCTGTGCCGCCACCACCGTGATGTCCAATGTGGTCTCGGTGTAACCTGCCCTGTGTTCCATCCCCGATGGCAGGATTCGAGGGGCAGGTGTGCGGGAGGAATATCGACGACTGCAGCCCCGACCCCTGCCACCACGGCACCTGCAGCGATGGCATTGCCAGCTTCACCTGCCACTGCGAGCCAGGCTACACCGGCTACCGCTGCGAGAACCAGATCAACGAGTGCCACAGCAACCCCTGCCAGAACTCCGGCAAGTGCATGGATCTGGTGAACAAGTACAGCTGCCACTGCCTGCCGGGAACCTCAGGTACAAATAAGTGATGCCCTCTCTCGGATACACCTGTAAAATACAGGATTTAGCATCAACATATACAACATTGTGGGTAGCAGAGCCTATTCCTGGACTGTACTGTTCTATGTTCCAGATGTATTCGCATTGCTTTATTATAGAAGGATGAGAGGGGATCTTATCGAAACGTATAAAATTATTAAGGGGTTGGAGCTCTTAAGGATAGCGGAGTCAGGGGGTACGGGGAGAAGGCAGGAACGGGGTACTGATTGAGAATGATCAGCCATGATCACATTGAATGGCGGTGCTGGCTCGAAGAGCCGAATGGCCTTCTCCTGCACCTATTTTCTATTGTCTATTGTCTATTATTGCCAGGTGTACTGAGATGCAGTGAGAAGCGTTGGCATACTGTGCATGAATAGGATAGTGTTAGTGTACGGGGTTGGGGGCGGACACAGTGAACCTTTGGGGAAGTGAATCAAACTCAGGCTGGCGTCCAAGATGAAAGACAGTCTTCCAAGTTTCATGGAAGGCTAAGAGTTGAATTGAGAGGTTGAGGGCCTCATGGTTTAAGTCCAGATGCTCCGCTGCGCACGATGCTTCCACTTGCGATAGTTGACTTTGCGATGGTGCAAATGGCAGCGACCATCTGCACCATTTGCGAGCCGCAGCTCACTTCCGGCCTTGTGATTGGGTGTATTTCGACGTACAATATTTTCCGTCTGCGATGGGTTTCTCAGAACGTAACCCCATCGTAAGCTGAGGAGCACCTGTAATGTGCACATTAAGGAACAACATGATAGCCATGAAGATGGTTGAGAGTAAATTTACCAGGATTTTGGCAGGGCTGGAACATGAGAGCTCTGAGGAAGCACAGATGGACAGGCTGGGGTTGGGCACTATGCGATCCAAATGGTAGATTAAATGGACCGGTGGCTTAAACGCCCTCTCCCTATTCTCTCCTGTGACGCTTGATAATTGTTACCATTAACTGCAGGGGTGAACTGTGAGATTAACCACGATGACTGTGCCAGCCAACCGTGTGACTACGGGATCTGCAAGGATGGTATCAACCACTACGACTGCATCTGCAAGCCGGGCTTCATGGGTACGTACGCCAAGGTTGTCAATGCTCTCGGTCTCGCATTGTTGACGTTAACCATGTTTAGTAAGACTGACAGATAGACACAAAGCCTCGGTCGCCTCGGCAGAAGTCGAACTATCTGTCCGTGGGAGAAGCATGGGAGAAGAGAGAAGATTTTTTTTTGCCTTCCATCACAGTGAAGGGGTGTCTGGAGGAGTCACTGTGATGGATGTTTGTGTTAAAATTGTGTGTCTTGTGTCTTTTACTCTGTACTGTTGTGGCTGAGTGGCAAATGATTTTCATTCAATTAATTTTGAATGACAATGAAGGTAATTCAGATTCTGAAGTGCTGGAGTCACTCGGCAGGTCAGGCAGCATCTCTGGAGAACATGTTTTAGTTTTAGTTCAGTTTAGATCACTTTAATTTAGTGTAGTTTACTGGCACGTGTACCGAGGTACAGTGAAAAACTTTTGTTGTGTGCTAACCAGTCAGCGGAAAGATCGTACATGATTACAATCGAGCCGTCCACAGTGTACAGAAACATGATAAAGGGAATAACGTTTAGTGCAAGGTAAAGCCAGTAAAGTCCGATCAAAGATAGTCTGAGGGTCTCCAGAGAGCTGGACGGTAATCCAGGACGACTCTCTAGTTGTGCTAGGATGGTTCAGTTGCCTGTTAACTTGTGTACACTCGAATTTAGAAGGATGAGAGGGGATCTTATCGAAACATATAAGATTATTAAGGGGTTGGACACGTTAGAGGCAGGAAACATGTTCCCAATGTTGGGGGAGTCCAGAACCAGCGGCCACAGTTTAAGAATAAGGGGTGGGCCATTTAGAATGGAGATGAGGAAAAACTTTTTCAGTCAGAGAGTTGTGAATCTGTGGAATTCACTGCCTCAGAAGGCAGTGGAGGCCAATTCTCTGAATGCACTCAAGAGAGAGCTAGATAGAGCTCTTAAGGATAGCGGAGTCAGGGGGTATGGAAAGAAGGCAGGAACGGGGTACTGATTGAGAATGATCAGCCATGATCACATTGAATGGTAGTGCTGGCTCGAAGGGCCGAATGGCCTACTCCTGCACCTATTGACTATTGTCAAACAGCTGGGTTTTGGATCAGAACCACTCTTCATACTGAATGAGAGTTTTGACCCAAATTATCCCCTTCCCATTTTCTCCAGGGATGCCGCCTGACCCGCTGGGTTACCCCAGCATTTGCAATACAATACAATACAATATATCTTTATTGTCATTGTACAGGGGTACAACGAGATTGGGAATGCGCCTCCCATACGATGCTATCATTTTGTGTCTGTCTTTGGCATAAACCAGCATCTGCAGTTCCTTTGCATTACATTTAGTAAGAAAGGGTTTGGTCTCCCCAACATGCCAACTAACCCATAGCACCGCGGTGGTGTGGGTTAGTTGGCATGTTGGGGAGGTGCGCAGTGTTGCGGGCTGTCTTGCACACTGCTGTTGAATTGCCGAGCCTGTAACGGTGCCTCTACCTATCTTCGCCCAGGCTCGCAGTGCAACGTTGACATAGACGAGTGTGCGTCGGGTCCGTGCCAGAATGGGGGCACCTGCATCGATGGCGAGGACAGCTTCTCCTGCCTGTGCCCCGAGGGCTACCACGACCCCCTGTGCTACTCCGAGGTGGATGAATGCAGCAGCAATCCCTGCGTGCACGGCTCGTGTCACGACGACGTCAACGGGTGAGGCAACCGGGCATCACGCGCGAGGGAATCGCCTTGCACTCTCCTGCCCTTCTTCACGTTGGACACTTTGGCTGAGCTCTGAGATCCAGGCTCAGTCTGCCCCCTCTAAGGTGCAGTGGAGAAATGAAGGATTTCCACCACTCAGGGATCCCATGGAATTGGATGCAACAGTGGCTCAACACTGTGTTTAGTTGAGGTTAGAGATTTAACGCGGGACCAGGCTGTTTGGCTCACTGCTGTCAGTGTGGAGTTTGCACCCCTCTCCCTGACCACAGGAGCTCCCCCCTGGATCTTCTGCTCCACTCCCACATCCGAAAGATGTGCCGGTTGATAGGTTAATTAGCCACTGTCAATTCGTTTTTGGTTTTAGCTTTTGTTTTAGAGATACAATACAGCGCAGAAGCCCACCAAGACCACGCCGACCAGCGATCCCCGTACACTAACGCTATGCCACACGCACACTAGGGGCAATTTACAATCCTTACCACAGCCAGTTAACCTACAAACCTGCACATCTTTGGAGTGTGGGAGGAAACCGGAGCACCCGGAGAAAACCCACGTGGTCACGGGGAGAACGTACAGACTCCGTACAGACAGCACCCGTAGTCAGGAACACACGGATAGAATCTAATTGAAGAATTGAACTGTGGCTGAACACTGCAAGTGGATGGAACCCGGGTCTCTGACGCTGTAAGGCAGCAACTCTACCGCTGCACGCAGTGACTCCATTCCCCTTTCCTGGGAATCAGGCAGTGTGGAAAACCAGCATTCCATTGATCCCATCTACCTCCTGGTGAATGAGTTTGGTTAAAGTTATCCCCAGCGGGTCCCCTTTCATTCACGGTTGCCAGGCTTAGTTCCCAAGCTCTCCACTACAAGGATCATGGGTCAGGAATCAGCAGAAGGACTCCTCAATCTCCTTCCCTTCTACTACATTTCTTTCACTCTCCTGCCTCTGTTAACTTTCTCAACGGGGAAGCGTGTCTTTTACAGCTGTCTTCCTCTTTCTACGCTTTTTTGATCATCCATAATTTTTTTAAATTCTTTTATCTTTACTCTTTTACTTCCATTCTACATTTCCCCTCTTTCTCCCTCTTTTTTATACCTGTTCTCTCCCTGTCCCTCCCTCGTCTTTCTGTGCCTTTCTTTCTCTCTCTCCCCCTCTCTTTCTCTGTGCTCTCCCGCTCTCCCACTCAGGAGCTCCTGCATGTGCCATCTCTTTTTCTCACATGCCCTCTCATGCTCCTTCTCTTTCACTCTCCCGTTTTCTCGCTCTGCCTCTTCCTGGCGTTCTCACCATCGCACTGCTTCTCACTTTCCCGTGCTTACCTACCTCTATTCCATTCCACTTCTTCCTCTCTCACGTTTCAACTCTTTCCCACACTGTCCATCTCCTGCTCTCTCTCTCTCTCTCTCTCTCTCTCTCTCTCTCTCTCTCTCTCTCTCTCTATCTTTTTGCCACTCATCTCTCTCTTTCTATCCCTCCCTTCTGCTCTTCATCTTATTGCCTCGGGCTTCCTCTGGACCTGGAGCGTGGGTCGGCCAGCGTGAGGGGAGGGGGGAAGAACAAAGAAGGGCCCAGCGCGGGATACTTTGTAACTTTGTCAGCGCCCTTTACATGGCGACTGTTTGCATACCTTGGGAATGCAAGCAAAGAATTTCACTGTGACAATAAAGCATTCATTCATTCATTCATTCATTCTCTTGCACTGCCTATCTCTTTCTCCCTCTCACAATCTCCCTCCTTCTCGAGCCGCCTTCCCCTCTTTTTCCAGCTTCATCCCGTGCTTTGCATTGTCCTTTTTCCTTCCATTTTTCTCTCGCTCCCTATCCTCATGCTTTCTTCCTCTCGGTCTCCTCTATCTGACTCGTTCCCTCTCTCCCGCCTCCTGCCCCCACCACATTCCTCTCGGGATTTACCTTCAACTTATTGCGATTTTTGTTTTTGTTCGCTGGCTAAATTAATTGCGGCAACTTAATATCCAGGTACAAGTGTGACTGTGAATCGGGATGGACCGGGGTGAACTGTGGCATTGACAAGGACGAGTGTCACTCCAACCCCTGCCAGAATGGAGGGAGCTGCTCGGACCTGGTGAACGGATACATCTGTAAATGCAAGGAGGGCTTTCGAGGTGCGTAGACTAAAACGTGTATAACTTTACCCTAACTGGATATCCGAATTATCCTAATTGGAATTCATGGCCTCAGTAGGCTGTGGAGGCTGTCAATTGATATTTTTTAAGGCAGGGATGGATAGATTCTTGATTAGTGTAAGAAAATAACTGCAGATGCTGGTACAAATCGAAGGTATTTATTTCACAAAATGCTGGAGTAACTCAGCAGGTCAGGCAGCATCTCAGGAGAGAAGGAATGGATGATGTTTCGGGTCGAGACCCTTCTTCAGACTGATTCTTGATTAGTACGGTGAGAGGGGTTATGGGGAAAAGGCAGGAGAATGGGGTTAGGAGGGAGAGATAGATCAGCCATGATTGAATGGCGGAATAGACTTGACGGGCCGAATTGATGAACGTGAACCAATTTATATTAAAGACTCCTGTTATTTAAGGACATAAGAAATAGGAGATGAAGTATACATTTCTATTTAAAAGCCACAAACAGGCACAAAATCCAGAGATGCTGCCTGTCCCGCTGAGTTACTCCAGCATTTTGTGCCTGTCTTCGATTTAAATCAGCATCTGGTGTTTCTTCCTACCTGTGCTGGTCGAGTGGATGTTTAGTGTCAAGTGCATGCCTCATGTAAGGTTAGACAATGAAAACTGTGCCCAGTTCTCCTGGTGTACCCTCTCCAAGTCCCTGCACAGTTGTGTTTACTCCTGCACTCAAATCCCCTCGTAGTGAAAGTCAAATTACCGTTTGTCTCCCAAAACATTTGGTGTTCCTGTGAGTTGGATTCCAGTCCATTTGGCCCATCGTGACAGTTCTTGAGGAAAACTCTCCCGTTATTCCATTTTGCAGCTGTTTGCCAATGGGCCTCCACATTGTATGGTACAAAAAGCACAAAGGCAAATAGACCAAAACCGCTAAAATATTCATCTCCATATATTATTTCGATATCATCCATTGATAAAGTGTGTAGAGTACTCTCATGAAGTCTGGTTTCACTATAAATGTAATGTTAATAAAATCAGATTAGTGTGATTGGATATTTGATGGTCAGTACAGGCTGTTGGGCCCATTTCCACACTGACTCTAAATTCCCTCTCAAAGTTGTCTTTCAATGTGTTACCATGTCCTTTAGAATATGTAGAATACACGGGTTCTTAATAACTCCCAGCACAAAGACAAACTCTCAACTAATCTCTTTAAAATTAAAGGACACAGATACTTACTTTTATTACTAAATATGCTGTTCAAGTGCTCCTAGCCTGGAGGTAGCCTGCCTGCCCGACTAAACGTAGACCTTGCAGTGAATCCAATGTTATTTCTTCACACAGGTCAGCATTGCCAACTCAATATCAACGATTGTGCCTCGAACCCATGCTTGAACAAAGCAGTGTGCGTGGATGGAATTGCTAGTTACTTCTGCCAGTGTGAGCTGCCTTATACAGGTAAGAATCCAATCTCAGGTGGACTGAGCCAGCTCACTAGTTACTGCTTGCGGCTGCTTTGATTTTAACATTAACAAGTTTCGTCAGTGATCAGCCCAGAGATGCCAATGACCACCAGATACACCCAAAGCAGTAAGGGGTGTCATAGAGTCGTACAGTGTAGAAACAGGCCCTTCAGTCCAACTTGCCCACACATGTTAACGGCCAACATGTCCCAGCTACACTAGTCCGAGCCTGCCTGTGTTTGGTCCATATCCCTCCAATCCTGTCCTATCCATGTACCTGTCTAACTGTTTCTTAAACGTTGGGATTAGGGTTGCCAACTGTCCCGTATTAGCCGGGACATCCCGTATTTTGGGCTAAATTGGTTTACCCCTTATGGGACAGCCCTTATCCTGTATTAGGCCCCGGGGGGCGCTGAAGGCCCGGAAGCTGTAGGTCCGGACAGAGTAGGCCCGGACACTGTAGGCCCGGGTGCTGCAGAACGGAGGTTGTGTAGCAACCCGCCTCCCATCCCGGGCGGCCGCCATTGTTTGAGCGGGTGCGCGTGGCCGCTGGCTGGGTGAGGTCACGTGCGGCGCGGGGTGGTGACGTCACCTTGTCCCTTATTTGGAGAGAGATAGTTGGCGCCCCTGGTTGGAATAGTCCCAGCCTCAACTACCTCCTCTGGCAGCTTGTTCCATACACCCACCACCCTTTGGAGTGAAATGGTTTGCCCTCAGATTCCTATTAAATCTTTTCCCCTTCACCTTAAACCTATGTCCTCTGGTCCTTGATTCACCTACTCTGGGCAAGAGACTGTGTGCATCTACCCGATCTATTCCTCTCATGATTTTATACACCTCTCTAAGATTACCCCTCATTCTCCTGAGCTACAAGGAATGGAGACCCAGCCTACTCAACCTCCCCCTGTAGCTCACACCCTCTGGTCCTGACAACATGCTTGTGAATCTCCTGTGGGTGTAACACTCCAATACTTTGCTTGCAAGTTGAACCAGAAGAATACTTTCTATTAATTATTAATATGAGTCATCCATCCACACGTCCGTCATCCATGGGCAGTCAAGATTCATATTATGAAACAAACCACCATGGAAGGGGAATTCCAACTGTAAATGATAGATTGGCAACCCACCCCCACTGTGCCACTCCCAAGTTTTTTTTGTTACAGAAATTGCCGTTGATTTTGTGCGAGAGTAAGCCAGCTAATCTCTCCCCTCAACCTCTTTCCAAATCCCCCATGAACGCCGCAAATGAACCTGCTGCCTCTGCAACTCCCCGACCCCACACCACTCCGAACCTTTCCCTTTTGCTTATTTTTCACAATTACGATACGAGAAAACTTTATTCATCCCCTGAGGGAAATTGGTCTGTCGACAGTCACGACACAATAGGTACACAGAAACTTGGAATGAAAAGGGCAACAAAAAGATAAAGGGACAGGCGGCTGTTGGCTGGCTGCCGTGTGCACAGCGCCTGGACCGGAACGGACAACAATCAAACAAACATCACTGCCGAGGCTCCTTCAGCCCAGGCCCAGGACGAGCGACTGTTGGCTGGTTGCCGTGTGCACAGCGCCTGGACCGGAACGGACAACAATCAAACAAACGCATGCTTATCCCGTGGGCAGAGGATTCTAAACTAAAGTCCCCACCCCCTCCTTCACGGCGGTCCCCCCACGCTGGGTCCCCATTGTCTTTCCCACCCCCACCCCCACGTTCCGCTACCGCCGAGTTTCCCGCCGCCGCCGAGGCTCCATCACTGCCGAGGCTCCATCACCGAGGCTCCACCACCGCCGAGGCTCCATCATTACCGAGGCCCAATCACTGCCGAGGCTCCATCACCGCCGAGGCTCCATCACTGCCGAGGCTCCATCACTGCCGAGGCTCCATCATCACCGAGGCCCAATCACTGCCGAGGCTCCATCACCGCCGAGGCTCCATCACTGCCGAGGCTCCATCACCGCCGAGGCTCCATCACTGCCGAGGCTCCATCACTGCCGAGGCTCCATTACCGAGGCTCCATCACTGCCGAGGCTCCATCATCACCGAGGCCCAATCACTGCCGAGGCTCCATCACCGCCGAGGCTCCATCACTGCCGAGGCTCCACCACTGCCGAGGCTCCATCACTGCCGAGGCTCCATCACTGCCGAGGCTCCATCACTGCCGAGGCTCCATCACTGCCGAGGCTCCATCACTGCCGAGGCTCCATCACTGCCGAGGCTCCATCACTGCCGAGGCTCCATCACTGCCGAGGCTCCATTACCGAGGCTCCATCACTGCCGAGGCTCCATCATCACCGAGGCCCAATCACTGCCGAGGCTCCATCACCGCCGAGGCTCCATCACTGCCGAGGCTCCATCACTGCCGAGGCTCCATCACTGCCGAGGCTCCATCACTGCCGAGGCTCCATCACTGCCGAGGCTCCATTACCGAGGCTCCATCACTGCCGAGGCTCCATCACTGCCGAGGCTCCATCACTGCCGAGGCTCCATCACTGCCGAGGCTCCATCACTGCCGAGTCTCCCTTTGTCACCTCCAAGGCTCCCATTGCTGCCACCGAGACTCTTCGGCCCAGTCAGGCTCGCCGCCCGGCTTCTCCGCTGTCCCCTGGGAGGCCTGTGTGGGGAGTCTGGCCTACCGGGGCGTGTTCCGGTCGTTGGCGCCGCGGTTGTTCGGTGGGTGGATCGGGCCCTCAAGGCTCCCCGGGACTCCCCCGCCACACGGCCGGCTCCCCGGGACTCCCCCGCCACACCGCCTGCCCCCCGGGACTCCCCCGCCACACGGCCGGCTCCCCAGGACTTCCCCGCCATACGGCCGGCTCCCCAGGACTCCCCCGCCACACCAACTGCCCCCCGGGACTCCCCCGCCACACGGCCGGATCCCCGGGACTCCCCCGCCACACCAACTGCCCCCCGGGACTCCCCCGCCACAAGGCCAGCTCCCCAGGACTCCCCCGCCACACGGCCGGCTCCCCGGGACTCCCCCGCCACACCGCCGGCTCCCCGGGACACTCGAAGTAACTGAATTACTTCAGCTATTTCACCTTCAGACCTACGAGATAATCCTGTTGGGTGAATGAATGGAGGGAGTTTGAGTTTGAGTTTAGTTTAAAGTCATGTGTACAGTGAAACGCTACAGTGAAAGACAATACATGATTCCAATCAAGCCGTCCACAGTGTACAAATACATGAGAAAAGGAGTAACATGAATAACATACAGGGCAAGATTATCATAGAAAATAGGTGCAGGAGTAGGCCATTGGCCCTTCGAGCCAGCACCGCCATTCATTGTGATCATGGCTGATCATCCACAATCAGTAACCTGTGCCTGCCTTCTTCCATATCCCTTGATTCCACTAGTCCCTAGAGCTCTATCCAACTCTCTCTTAAGTCCATCCAGTGAATTGGCCTCCACTGCCTTCTGTGGCAGAGAATTCCACAAATTCACAACTCTCTGGGTGAAAAAGTTTCTTCTCACCTCTGTTTTAAATGGCCTCCCCTTTATTCTTAGACTGTGGCCCCTGGTTCATGCGACTGGGTGGGTGTATGGAGAGACTATTACTCTTGCCACTGGGTGGGTATATGGATCGACCAGTGTATGGGGAGACCATTACTCATGCCATTGGTGGGTTTAACTAAAATGTCCAGTTAACACTGTTGATTGGGTATATAGAAAATGTCCTGCAAGTAAGAACGTCATTGAGCTGTTGTCAGAACACATGACAATGAAAGACTCTTGATGTTTGTCTGACCTGTTGGTGGGTTAATGGTGATGGAATCCTGCTAACGCCACTGGGCAGACCGCCTCGTCCCGTGAATGCATTTCCCCAGACGGTCCTGCCATCACCACTCCCATCGAGCAATAACCCGTGGGTGACAACTGTTCCTTTCTCTGTCGACAGGAGAAAACTGTGAGAACGTCCTGGTTCCCTGTTCTCCCAACCCGTGTGGGAACGGTGGCTTTTGCGAGCACACACCTGACTACGAGGCCTTCGTGTGCACCTGTGCCGACGGATGGCAAGGTAACTGGACTCCGAGCTTCTCCTTCTTCCCTGGCAGCGGGGAATGAGGAGGGACATGTTGTGTGGACCCACGAAACTGCAGACGTTGGAATCTAGAGCAGAGTGCTGAAGGATTTCAGTGGGTCAGGCAGCATCTGGGGAGGAGATGGCCAGAAGACATTTTGGGCCGAGACCCTTCTGCAGACCGGCAGGTGATGTTTTAGGTCTGGACCCTTCAGACTGGCAGGTGACGTTTCGGGTCGAGGCCCTTCTTCAGACTGACAGGTGATGTTTCAGGCTGGGACCCTTCTTCACAATCAAGGGTCTGAAGAAGAGTCCCAACCTGAAATGCCACCTGTCCATTCCCTCCCCAGATGCTGCCTGACCCGCTGAGTTCTTCCAGCACTCTGTGCATTCCCTCCCCAGATGCTGCCTGACCCACTGAGTTCTTCCAGCACTCTGTGCATTCCCTCCCCAGATGCTGCCTGACCCACTGAGTTCTTCCAGCACTCTGTGCACTTTGCTGGTAATTTTGTGTGTTACGCAAATGCACGTTAAGTATTCTTTGCTCAATGGAGTGTGGTCCATGGTATTTTATCGTCTCCTTTCTCTCTCTCTCTCTCTCTCTCTCTCTCGCTATCTCTCACGCACACACCTACACCCTCAGGTCGGATCTGTCAAGTGGATGTTGATGAGTGTGCATCCAACCCTTGCAAGAATCGAGGCACCTGTACCAACACGTTGGGAAGCTACCTCTGTGCGTGTGGGCCGGGCTTTGCAGGTCACAACTGTGAGACTGACATCAACGACTGTTATCCAAGTGAGTGTTTATTAATGATTCAGCATCAGCGTTTTATCGTGCGTGCAATTGCAGCAACATAAAACCTATCTTAAAAGTTTCACTTTCTGCTCTCTCCGTTGGTTCCTGAAACTAAGCCACGGTGAGACCAGTTCAACCCTTCGATTAGATTCCATTCTGACTGTGTGGATTCCTCCGGGTGCTTTGATTTCCTTGCACATCACAAAAAAGTGTGAATTGACCCTCTGGAAATTGCCCCTAATGTGTAGGGAGTGGATGAAAAAGTGGAATAACATAGAACTGCAGGTGCACCCCGACTTACGATAGTTCGACTTTGCGATGGTACAAACGGCAGCGACCCTTAGCGAGCCCCCCGCTCGCTTCCGGCCACGTGATCGCGTGTATTCAATGCATTTCGACGTACGATATTTTCGGTTTCTGATGGGTTTCTCGGAACATAACCCCATCGTAAGTTGAGGAGCACCTGTAGTGTGAATTGGTGATCGATGGTCGGCGTGGACTCAGTGGGCTGAAGGGCCTGTTTCCATGCTATATCTCCAAACTAAACTGAACTGTGGCAGAGTTCTTCTTGGCTCTCCCAATGTCTTTGACTTCCTCCAGTCCCTGTGCTCCATCACCTTGAGATCACTCCCCCAAACACTGGTGGCCAGGGTCCAGATGCCTGTATTTCAAGACGAGCCTCTTCCTTTTTAAAGAAATATCCATCGACCCAAACAACGAGGCCAGAACTCGCTTGCTCTGAACTTCCAGGGATTGGCCTCTTCTTCTTCAGTCCATTTTGACTCCTGCACCCATGGAGGTAAAAGATTTGGTCCAGTGGAGGAACTCACAGTTAATGGAAGGGCTCTGGGGAGTGTTGTAGAGTAGAGGGATCTAGGAGTGCAGGCACATAGCACATAGTACATAGTGAAAGTGACATCACAGGCAGATAGGGTAGTCAAGAAGGGCTTCGGCACATTGGCCTCAATCAGTCAGGGAATAGAGTGTAGAAGCAGGGATGTTATGTCCAGTTGAACAAGATGTTGGTATTTGGAGTATTGTGTTCAGTTTTGGTCACCATGCTGTAGAAAAGATGTCGTTAAGATGGAAAGAGTGCAGATATTTATGACTTGAGGCCTGAGCAATGGGGAGAGTTTGGAACCGTCGCCTATCCATGTTCTCCACAGGTGCTGCCTGAGTTATTCCAGCACTGTTTGTCCGTTTTTTGCCAGCGTTTGGTTATTGTTTTCTCGCCTCAGATCCCTGCGTGAACGGCGGCTCCTGTCACGATGGCGTCAACTCGTTTGTCTGCAGCTGCCTGCCCGGCTTCGCGGGCGCCCGGTGCGCGGAGGCGGTGAACGAGTGCGAGAGCAGCCCCTGTCGCAACGGGGGCTCCTGCGCAGACTACGTCAACAGCTACACCTGCAGCTGCAAGGCTGGCTTCAATGGACTGCACTGCGAGAACAACATTCAGGACTGCACCGAGAGGTCAGTGACTTAGTGAACCCTGCCCCTCCCTACCGCTGCCAAAAGATGTCCTAAAATAAACATGACACCTCCCGACTCCATTGTAAGATAGAGTCGTAGAGTCCTACAGCGTGGAAACCGGTCCTTGGGCCCAACTTGCCCACGCCGAACAACATGTCCCATCCACACTAGTCCCACCTACTGCGTTTGGCCCATATCCCTCCAAACCTGTTCTATTCATCCATGTACCTGTCCAAATGTTTCTTAAACGTTGCGATGGTACCTGCCTCAGCTACCTCCTCTGGCAACTCATTCCATACATTTACCACCCTTTGTGTGAAAAAATTTCCCCCTCATTTTCCTATCTTCCTCCCCGCACCTTAAACCTATGGTTCTCGATTCCCGTGCTCTGGGCAAGAGACTCTTTGCTCCTCCCAATCTATTCCTCTCATGATTTCCATGACACATTTTTGAGGTGCCGTTACAATCGTAATGTTGGAAAATTACCGAGAGTAGCTAAAGATAAGGCAACCAATTTGAAATAATGAAGGTCCCCCTTCATGAAGAAGGGTCTCGACCCGAATCGTCACCCATTCCGTCTCTCCAGAGATGATGCCTGTCCCGCTGAGTTACTCCAGCATTTTGTGTCTACCTCGTGCTTGTCTCAAATGGACAGGACATTCACGTTTACTCATCTCATTAAACAAGAATTATCACTAGTTATTGATGTTATATTACAGGTATGTACTGTCAGTGAATGCTTGAGATGTTTGTATACCCAAAGAGACAACCCACACACTAGACCCCATAATCATACTGCATGGAAACAGGCTCTTCGGCCCAACTTGCCCATGCCGACCAACATGTTCCATCTATACTAGTCCCACCTGCCCACATTTGGTCCATTTCCCTCTAAATCTTTCTTATTCACATGTCTTTTAAAGTTGTTATAGTACCCACTCAACTACCTCCTCTGGCAGCTCATTCCATGCACCCACCACCCTCTGTGTGGAAAAAGTTGCCCCTCAGATTCCTATGAAATCTTTCTCCTCTCACTTTAAACCCATGCCCGCTGGTTCTTGCTTCCCCTACATTGGCTAAAAGACTGTGCACTCACCCTCTCAACTCCCCTCATGTTTATCTACACCACCAGAGGATCACCCTTCAGCCTGCTGCGCTCCAAGGAATAAAGTCCTAGCCCGCCCAACCTCTCCCTGTAGCTCAGGCCCTCAAGTCCCGTGATTAAACAGGGTTGTATTGAGTGCCTGGGGCTGTTTGCTCTGTAGCCTTGCGCAACCCGTGTGAATTACTTTGTCTTGCACGCATTAGCTGTCGGACAAGTTTGCTATCAGTCTTACACCAGGCGCAGTTTGATACTACAGTAACATTCCCATAATCCGGGATGCCCAGGTGCTGGACTGGCAGATTTTCCGGATTATGGAACGATGATGTATTATTGAATATTATTCCTTTTTAATATCGCAAGACGTATTTATTGCACTTTGTTTTCCAACGTGAGTTTAAAGGGAGTGGGAAATTGTACCTGTCGAGGTTAAACCTACAAGTTTTAGCTTGTATATTCCAGCTTGTCAGGACTACTGCGCTTTGTGTGAGTCACACAGAGACCGAAGCTGTTGATGTAACAGCTCTTTATTCAGCCCAAGAAAACAAGCAGAGTTCCCTGCTGGGAGAATCTCAATGAGCCCAAAGAATATTGTTTTAATATTCTCTAGATTTAGACACAGATAGTTTTGTCAAGTAAACCTATCTCCTCTGCCTGCACATGATCCATATCGCTCAATCCCCTGCATTTCCACCTGCACACAATTCTCCAAACGCCGCCAAGTCAAAGTCCTGTAAAGCTGCAACACGACTTCCTGACTCTCATAGTACTCCAACTGATAAAGGCAGGCATACCATACGCCTTCTTTCCCATTCAGTCACAGCGTGGGAACAAGCCTTTAGGCCCAGCTTGCCCACGCCGACCAACATGCCCCATTTACACTAGTCCCACCTGCCTGCTTTTGGCCCATATCCTTCTAAACCGACCCTATCCATGTACTGTCTAAACGTTGCGATAGGACCTGCCTCAACTACCTCCTCCGGCAGCTTGTTCCATACACCTGTCACCCTTTGTGTAAAGAAAGTTACCCCTCAGGTTCCTATTAAATCTTCCCCCCCCCCCCCCCCCCCCCTCACCTTAACCTTGAGTCCCTGCTCTGGGCAAAAGACTGTGTGTTTACCCAATTTATTCCTCTCATGATTTCGTAAACCTCTATAAGATCATCCCTCATCTTCCTGCGCTCCAAGGAATAAAGCCCTAGCCTGCCCAACATCTGCCTAGCTCACTCCCTTGAGTCTACGCAACATCTTGGTAAATCTTCTCTGCACCCTTCGAAGCTTTACCTACTTGTGTTGCAACTGTCAGGGAGCTATGGCCCTGTACAACAGACAATGTATTAGTTAGTTCTGTAAGTCAAGGATCATGGGGTAATCCATTGGCTGAACTTCACCGCTTCTACGGATAATTTTCCAACATGGCCACAATGGCGGCACTTCAAAAGTGCTTCATTGGATATCTTAAAATGGTTCTTGGTTCCCCCCAAATATTCCAAATGGAATTTAAACAGGAGGTGGTGGAGTATGGACTTAAGCAAGAAGGGCTTCTTGGAGAAGAAGAGCTGCCTTAAATGTAGTTGTGTCTGGTTGAGTAACTAGTAAGGTGAAGACTATTCCATGCTTTAATTGTGCGAGGGAAGAATGGATCGCTATACACATCTGTCTTGATAGCTGGTATCTCAAATTGAATTGAATGCCCTCGTCTTCTCCTGATAGGTTTGGGTTTGGTGTAGATGTGGTAATCTATGTCGAGCTGACCATTTAACATTTTGTAAAAACAGGTCAAACGGTGAGCGGGTGCCACATAGGTGTGATTATTACTTGAGAACATCTTTTAACTTTGGGGAAATATCACTGCGGGTCATTGGCAGCAGAATATCCTGAGGTTTAGACTTTAGACTAGAGATACTGAACGGAAACAGGCCCTTCGGCCCACCAAGTCCATGCTGACCAGTGATCAGCCCGCACGCTAACACTATCCTGCACACGAGGGACAATTTACAATTATATCAAGCCAATTACGATACGATACGATACACTTTATTAATCTCCGGAGGGAAATTGGCCTGCCAACAGTCACAACACACACCAAGGTACATCAAAAACGTGAAATTAAAATGAAATTAAATGTGAGGGGAAATAAAAACGTAAGCGACTGTCGGCTGGCTGCCGTGTGCACAGCGCCTTAACTGGGACGAATGGACCTACAGAGTACGTCTTTGGAGTGTGGGAGGAAACCGGAGCACGTAGAGAAACACCACGGGGTCACAGGAAGATCATAGAAACTCCTTGCAGACAGCACCTGAGGTCAGGATTGAACCTGGGTCTCTGGCGCTGTAAGGCAGCAACTCTACCGCTGTAGTTGGTTATTTGCTGGTATCTCTCACTGGTTGGATGGGTCATCGTGCCTGAGGGCCGGGATGATTGAGTCGGGACTGCTCCAGCTCACAGGGCAAACCATGGTGCCGCACTTTTTTTCTCCAGCTCCTGCTTCAACGGAGGCACCTGCGCCGACGGTGTGAACACGTACACCTGCCACTGCCGCGCGGGCTTCGCAGGTTCCAATTGCCAGCACGACATCGATGAGTGTGATTCCCAGCCGTGCCTGAATGGTGGGGTGTGTGTGGACGGGCTGGAGTCGTACAGGTGTACCTGCCCCCAAGGCTACACCGGGGAACGGTGTCAGGTAAGGGACTACCTGACAACATCTCTCTCTCAAATCCCCACTCTATATCCCTGCCCCCTCTCCCCGAAACCCCTGTACTCTCTACTCCACCCTCTCTATCTATATCTCCCCTTCTAACTCTCTAGCTCTCCCCCTCCATCTCTCTCTAGCTCTCCCCCTCCATCTCTCTAGCTCTCCCCCTCCATCTCTCTAGCTCTCCCCCTCCATCTCTCTCTAGCTCTCCCCCTCCATCTCTCTAGCTCTCCCCCTCCATCTCTCTCTAGTTCTCCCCCTCCATCTCTCTAGCTCTCCCCCTCCATCTCTCTAGCTCTCCCCCTCCATCTCTCTCTAGCTCTCCCCCTCCATCTCTCTCTAGCTCTCCCCCTCCATCCCTCTCTAGTTCTCCCCCTCCATCTCTCTAGCTCTCCCCCTCCATCTCTCTCTAGCTCTCCCCCTCCATCTCTCTCTAGCTCTCCCCCTCCATCTCTCTAGCTCTCCCCTCCATCTCTCTCTTGCTCTCCCCCTCCATCTCTCTAGCTCTCCCCCTCCATCTCTCTAGCTCTCCCCCTCCATCTCTCTCTAGCTCTCCCCCTCCATCCCTCTCTAGTTCTCCCCCTCCATCTCTCTAGCTCTCCCCCTCCATCTCTCTCTTGCTCTCCCCCTCCATCTCTCTCTAGTTCTCCCCCTCCATCTCTCTAGCTCTCCCCCTCCATCTCTCTAGCTCTCCCCCTCCATCTCTCTCTAGCTCTCCCCCTCCATCTCTCTCTAGCTCTCCCCCTCCATCCCTCTCTAGTTCTCCCCCTCCATCTCTCTAGCTCTCCCCCTCCATCTCTCTCTAGCTCTCCCCCTCCATCTCTCTCTAGCTCTCCCCCTCCATCTCTCTAGCTCTCCCCTCCATCTCTCTCTTGCTCTCCCCCTCCATCTCTCTAGCTCTCCCCTCCATCTCTCTAGCTCTCCCCCTCCATCTCTCTCTAGCTCTCCCCCTCCATCCCTCTCTAGTTCTCCCCCTCCATCTCTCTAGCTCTCCCCCTCCATCTCTCTCTTGCTCTCCCCCTCCATCTCTCTAGCTCTCCCCTCCATCTCTCTCTAGCTCTCCCCCTCCATCTCTCTAGCTCTCCCCCTCCATCTCTCTCTAGCTCTCCCCTCCATCTCTCTCGTTTTCCCTCTCTATCTCTTTCTCCTCAGAGGATCCCTAACTCACTCTCTCTCTCTATTTCTATATCTCTCTATCTCACACCCCCACTCTCTATCTCTCTACCCGATCTTTTTCTGTCCCTCTATCTCTCTATTTCACTCTATCTTTCTCTATCTCTCCCCCTACTCTCTATCCCTCCCTATTTCTCCCCCTTTATCTCTCTCTCTCTCCTCTTCGATCTGTATTTATCTCTCTCTCTCTCGCACTCGCTCCGGTTTCTTGGCCTGCTCACAGTGTAGACACGTAGCCACGGGGGGGGGGGGGGGGGTGGGGGTTGCTGTGGCAACGAAGCAGTAGGCCGCAGCCTTCCTCGCCTGACGGGATCTTCTCCCTTCCTCCGGCAGGTGAGCACGGACTGGTGCAGCCGGTTCCCCTGCAAGAACGGCGGGCACTGCCGAGTGACCGGGCTGTCCTTCGCCTGCGAGTGTGCGAGCGGCTGGACTGGGCGCTACTGCGACATCCCCAACATGCCCTGCGAGGCAGCCGCATTGCGGAGAGGTGGGTGGAACGCGCGTGGCTGCATGCCCCTGTGTGTTACCGCACCAGTGGGACGATGCATGCAGTATCTTGAGCATGAAGCTGCACCAATAATTGGCTTGGAGTCGTGCGTTTGACTGCACTGGGCCTCTAGTTGCTGAGGTTTAGAAGGATGTCATATGTTGAAAGACTGGAGCGACTAGGCTTGTATACACTGGAATGTAGAAGGATGAGAGGAGATCTTATCGAAACGTATAAGATTATTAAGGGGTTGGACAAGTTAGAGGCAGGAAACATGTTCCCAATGTTGGGGGAGTCCAGAACAAGGGGCCACAGTTTAAGAATAAGGCGTAGGCCATTTAGAAACTTTTTCAGTCAGAGAGTTGTGAATCTGTGGAATTCTCTGCCTCAGAAGGCAGTGGAGGCCAATTCTCTGAATGCATTCAAGAGAGAGCTAGATAGAGCTCTTAAGGATAGTGGAGTCAGGGGGTATGGGGAGAAGGCAGGAACGGGGTACTGATTGAGAATGGTCAGCCATGATCACATTGAATGGCGGTGCTGGCTCGAAGGGCCGAATGGCCTCCTCCTGCACCTATTGTCTATTGATGAGGGGGGACCTCGTTGAAACTTACCGAAATGTGAAAGGCCTGGATGGAGTGGATGTCAAGAGGATGTTTCCACTAGTGGGAGAGTCGACAACCAGAGATCTTAGCCTCAGAATAAAAGGACGGAGATGAGGAGGAATTTCTTTAGTCAGAGGGCGGTGAATCTGTGGGATTCATTGCCACAGACGGCTATGGAGGCCATGGATATTGTTAAAGCAGAGATCGTGCGGGTGTGAGGGGTTATGGGGAGAAGGCAGGAGAATGGGCTTAAGAGGAGGGAAGATAGGTCAGCCATGGTTGATGGCTCAGTACACTTGATGGGCCAAATGGCCTAATTCTGCTCTTATTACTTATATGAATATAAAATTGGGAGGGTCATGTGGGTTTAGCATGGAGGAAGTTTCATTCTGACCATGCCTCACCTGCGGCCAGCTAATGCTAATAATGTTGAATGCTAAACTGGTTAAAAATTGCAGTCACCACCACCAGCTTGTGGTGTTGCTGCCTCTCCGCTCCAGAATAGACACAAAAAGCTGGAGTAACTCAGCGGGACAGGCAGCATCTCTGGAGAGAAGGAATGGGTGACGTTTCGGATCGAGACCCTCCTTCAGTCTCGACCTGAAACGTCACCCATTCCGTCTTTGTAGAGATGCTGCCTGTCCCGCTGAGTTACTCCAGCACTTTGTGTTTAGCTCAAGTACAAAGCCCTGTTCCCTTCCTTCCCCTCGTCTTACACCTGTGTTGCTTTGTTCCAGCCAGGAGTTGAACCTATCACTTCTGAGGGCAACTTGAGTCTTGCTTAGTTCTGGATATATGTATATGGCTTTGATTATTCCTACAATGATTCATTCACCAACAGACCGAGAATCTCTTTCTGTACCTGAAATCATCTAAAATCACAATAACGGCCAACCCATTTTCACCACCCGTAGTTCCTTGTGTCTCCACTCTTTACATGCAGCATGGACCCAAGCCCTTCGGCCCACCGAGTCAATGCTGGCCATCGAGTCACATGTTCACACTAGTTCTATGTTCTTGCACTTTCTCATCCACTCCCTGCACACTTGGTGGAACTTTACAGAGGGCCAATTGACCCACAAACCCGCATGTCTTTGGGATGTGACAGGAAACCGGAGCACACGGAGCAAACCCACGCGGTCACATGGAGAACGTGCAAACTCCACATAGACAGCACCCGTAGTCAGGATCGGAGCCGGGTCTCTGGCGCCGTGAGGCGACAACTCTACAAGCTGTGCCACACTGTACAACCTTTCTTCGACAATAATAGACAATAAGTGCAGGAGGAGGCCATTCGGCCCTTCGAGCCAGCACCGCCATTCTATGTGATCATGGCTGATCGCCCACAATCAGTACCCCGTTCCTGCCTTCTCCCCATACCCCCTGACTCCGCTATCCTTAAGAGCTCTATCCAGCTCTCTCTTGAATGCATTCAGAGAATTGGCCTCCACTGCCTTCTGAGGCAGAGAGTTCCACAGATTCACAACTCTCTGATTGAAAAAGTTTTTCCTCGTCTTGCGTGGTGCAAAGTTGTGTAATGTGGGAGCAAATGCTTGCAGATTTTGTTGTTGTTGTTGTTGTTTTGAAACACGTGTGTTGCTTTCTGCTTTTGACGAAAGGCGTGGCGGTCACCCAGCTTTGCAGTCACGGCGGCTCGTGCTTCAACGCTGGGATCACACACTACTGCATCTGTCCCAAGACCTACACTGGCAGCTACTGCGAGACTGAGGTCGACCAGTGTGCCTCTAGCCCGTGTCACAACGGCGCCACCTGCAGGAGCTTCATCGGCAGCTACAGATGTGAGGTGAGCAAAATGGCTGAAAGCCAGTAACACGGGACCTTGACACTCTCTATCACTTAACTAACTTGGTGTGGACCTTCTCCTAGCTAACAATGATTTGTTTCTACATTTTCCTTGTTAATATCCCCTTTGATGTCTCGTTTTCACACCTACTCTTCCTTATCTCTGTGTCTCCCTCTCGCCTGACTCAGTCTGGAAAAAAACTGCAGATGCTGGTTAAAATCGAAGGTAGACACAAAATGCTGGAGTAACTCACTGGGTCAGGCAGCATCTTGGAAGAGAAGGAATGGGTGACGTTTCGGGTCGCGACCCTTCTTCAGACTGATGATGTGTTGGGTCGAGACCCTTCTTCAGACTGGAGAAGGGTCTATACCCGAAACATCACCCATTCCTTCTCTCCCGAGATGCTGCCTGACCCGCTGAGTTACTCCAGCATTTTGTGTCTACCTTCAGTCTGAACAAGGGTCTCCACTCAAAACATCACCCATTCCTTCTCTCCAGAGATGCTGCCTGTCCCGCTGAGTTACTCCAGCTTTTAGTGTCTGTCTTCGTCAGAGAACTGCATCTGCTTTAATACAGACGGCAGGAGCCCTCGAACCAGAGGTGTACATACACGGCTCTGCTTTGTGTACAACCCCTGTCCCGCTGAGTTGCTGCAGCTTTTTGTGTCTATCTTGGGCGTAAGGACTTGTTTAGGCTGTGTGACTCCATGACTCATTGCCCACTATCATCTGCTGTTGTCCCCGGCTCAATCACGCTGCCTCACGGAGTTGGACTTGGAGCCTTATCCTCCTTGCGATCCCGTGCCGACGAACTAAACTCTGGCCTCTTTCCCTCAGTGCACGCCGGGCTACAAGGGCAAAACCTGCAAGGTGGAGGTGAACGAATGCGAGTCCAGCCCGTGCCAGAATGGAGGCACCTGCCTGGACCTGGTCGGCCGCTACATCTGCTCCTGCCCTCCGGGGACTCTGGGTAAGGCCAACGAGACGGGGAGCAGGGATTGTGAGCGAGACGCATTGGTCAGAGGGGTCACGGTGCGGTGGGGCGACATCATAGGGAGAGTGAGTTTGGAAGAATGAGGGGGGGGGCCTCAATGAAAAATACAGACTACAGATGCTCCCCTGCTTACGATGCTTCGACTTGCGATAGTTCGACATTGCGATGTTGCAAACGGCAGCGGGCCCATAGTGAGCCACAGCTCGCTTCTGGCCACGTGGTCACGTGTATTCAATGCATTTCCACGTACGATATTTTCGGTTTGCGATGGGCTTCTCGAAACGTAAGTTGAGGAGCACCTGTAATGAAAGGCTTGGATAGAGTGGATGCGGAGAGGATGTTTCCACTAGTGGTGGGAGAGCCTCGGACGGGAATTGAAGGACGTTCTTTTAGGAAGGAGATGAGGAGGAATTTCTTTAGTCAGAGGGTGGTGAATCCGTGGAGTTTCTTTGCCACAGAAGGCTGTGGAGGCAAATCATTGGATATATTTAAGGCAGAGATAGATAGATTCTTGATTAGTGCGGGTGTCAGAGGTTATGGGGAGAAGGCAGGAGAATGTGGTTAGGAGAGAGAGATAGATCAGCCATTATTGAATGGCGGAGTAGACTTGATGGGCCGAATGGCCTAATTCTGCTCCTATCACTTATGACCCGGTGTGGGGGCCGCTGAGAGCAAAGAGGGAATGGAGTGGGGGTGGTTTGGGGAGATGGAAGTGGGACTATATTGATTAACAATAAAGTATCAAGCAATCAATCTTCATCAAATCACGTAACAATAAGGGCAGGATTTATTGCTTGAAACGCAGGAGGCTGGATGGGCGATCTTATCGAGGTCATGAGGGAATAGATATGGTGAATGAATTTTACCCAGGGTGTGGGAGAAAGAACCGGAGGACACAGGCCAAGGACAGAGAGGAAAGATTTAATCGGAACCTGAGGAGCAACTGTTTCACACAGAGGGTTGTGGGTATATGGAACAAGCTGCCAGATGAGGTAGTTGAGCCAGGTACTATAATAGCCATTTGGACAGGTACATGGATGGGGCAAGTGGGACTGGTGTATAAGGGGCACTTTGGCCGGCATGGGCAAGTTGGGTGGAAGGGCCTGTTTCCGTGCTGTATGACTCTATGCTCCCTGAGGCAGAGAAGATTAGATTAACCTGGCATTGGCTATAGTGGGTGGACGAGCTTGACGGTGCGCTGTACTGTTCTATGGTCAACGAGACCAGGGATGTGCACAGGGATGGAACAGTAGGTTGGTCTGAAGGGGGATTCCCACCCGAAACATCACCTATTCCTTTTCTCCAGAGATGCTGCCCGACCCGCTGAGTCACTCCAGCATTTAGTGTCTTATCTCCGGTTAATGACTTAGACGAAGGGATTAAAAGTACCATTAGCAAATTTGCAGATGATACTAAGCTGGGGGGTAGTGTGAATTGTGAGGAAGATGCAATAAGGCTGCAGGGTGACTTGGACAGGTTGTGTGAGTGGGCGGATACATGGCAGATGCAGTTTAATGTAGATAAGTGTGAGGTTATTCACTTTGGAAGTAAGAATAGAAAGGCAGATTATTATCTGAATGGTGTCAAGTTAGGAGGAGGGGGAGTTCAACGAGATCTGGGTGTCCTAGTGCATCAGTCAATGAAAGGAAGCATGCAGGTACAGCAGGCAGTGAAGAAAGCCAATGGAATGTTGGCCTTCGTAACAAGAGGAGTTGAGTACAGGAGCAAAGAGGTCCTTCTACAGTTGTACCGGGCCCTGGTGAGACCGCACCTGGAGTACTGTGTGCAGTTTTGGTCTCCAAATTTGAGGAAGGATATTCTTGCTATGGAGGGCGTGCAGCGTAGGTTCACTAGGTTAATTCCCGGAATGGCGGGACTGTCGAATGTTGAAAGGCTGGAGCGATTGGGCTTGTATACAATGGAATTTAGAAGGATGAGGGGGGATCTTATTGAAACATATAAGATAATTAGGGGATTGGACACATTAGAGGCAGGAAACATGTTCCCAATGTTGGGGGAGTCCAGAACAAGGGGCCACAGTTTAAGAATAAGGGGTAGGCCATTTAGAACGGAGATGAGGAAGAACTTTTTCAGTCAGAGAGTGGTGAAGGTGTGGAATTCTCTGCCTCAGAAGGCAGTGGAGGCCAGTTCGTTGGATGCTTTCAAGAGAGAGCTGGATAGAGCTCTTAAGGATAGCGGAGTGAGGGGGTATGGGGAGAAGGCAGGAACGGGGTACTGATTGAGAGTGATCAGCCATGATCACATTGAATGGCGGTGCTGGCTCGAAGGGCTGAATGGCCTACTCCTGCACCTATTGTCTATTGTCTATTGTCTATTGTAAAGCAGCTCCTGCAGTTCCTCCCTACGTGTGCAGTAGGTTGTCCTGGCCTGGGGTGCTTTGAATCATTTGGGCTTGTCTTTTCCCAGGGGTACTGTGTGAGATTAACGAAGATGACTGTGGCCCGTCTCCTCACACCAACGTGCCCAATTGCATGAACAATGGGACCTGCGTGGATAGGATCGGGGGCTACACCTGCAACTGCCCCCCGGGGTTCACCGGCCATCGGTGTGAAGGTGATATTAACGAGTGCCTGTCCAGCCCTTGTAACGTGCAGACCACTATCGACTGCATCCAGCTGCCCAATGACTACCAGTGCGTCTGCAAGCATGGCTTCACAGGTCAGTCCACCGTCCAAGCTGGGCCTTTGTGCCAGGCATCAGCCTGCTGCTCTCTCTCACCTCTGCTCACTACCACTCAGCTCTGCACACACCCTGGCAGTCACTCACACCAGAGACGGTCTCACACGCACACACCCTTATGCACCGGCCCGCACATAGACACACACATAGTTATGGCATGCAGACATGCATTCATCCAGACTGAAAGTCACGTGAAGAGACTCGGGTTGCCAACTGTCCCGTATTAGCCGGGACATCCCGTATTTTGGGCTAAATCGGTTTGTCCCGTACAGGACCGCCCTTGTCCCGTATTAGGCTTGGACGGCGCTGTAGGCCCGGACACTGTAGGCCCGGTCACTGTAGGCCCGGACACTGTAGGCCCGGACACTGTAGGCCCGGACACTGTAGGCCCAGACACTGTAGGCCCGGACACTGTAGGCCCGGACACTGTAGGCCCCGACACTGTAGGCCCAGACACTGTAGACCCCGACACTGTAGGCCCGGACACTGTAGGCCCCGACACTGTAGGCCCAGACACTGTAGACCCCGACACTGTAGGCCCCGACACTGTAGGCCCGGACACCGTAGCCTGGGGGCCGCAGTAGTTCCGGACAGTGTACGTAGACACATAATGCTGGAGTAACTCAGCGGGTCATGCAGCATCTCGGGAGAGAAGGAATGGGTGACGTTTCGGGTCGAGACCCTGAAGAGTCGAATCTGAAGAAGGGTCTCGACCCGAAACGTCACCCATTCCTTCTCTCCCGAGATGCTGCCTGTCCTGCTGAGTTACTCCAGCATTGTGTGCCTACCTTTGATTTTAACCAGCATCTGCAGTTTTTTCCTACACCAGACAGTGTGGGCCGGGGCACCACCTAACGAAGGTTGCGTAGCAACCCGCCTCCCGGCCCGAGCGGCTGCCATTGATGGATCGGGAGCACGTGGCCACTGGCTGGGTGAAGTCACGTGGGGTCACCTTGTACCGTATTTGGGAGTGAGGAAGTTGGCACCCCTAGTCGAGACACACACGTAGACAAATACACACGCACACACGTACTGCAACAAAAGACAACTCGCTTTTGTAAAATCCGACACAAAGATACACACACGCACATTCATACAGATATACACACACTGACACAAAATGCTGGAGTAACTCAGCAGGACAGGCAGCATCTCTGGAGAGAAGGAATGGGTGACGTTTTGGTTCGAGATTATTCTCGAGCAGAAACATCATCCATTCCTTCTCTCCAGAGATGCTGCCTGTCCCGCTGAGTTACTCCAGCATTTTGTCTATCTTCGATTTAAACCAGCATCTGCAGTTCCTTCCTACACAGATATACACACGTGCTACACACTCTCGCATTCTCTCACGCACACACACTCACGCACACACACGCACACATGCACACACTCACACACACACACACACTCGTACACACACACACACTCGTACACACACACTCGTACACACACACACACTCACATGCACACACACACTCGTACACACACACTCACATGCACACTCACTCACTCGCGCGCACACACACACACACACACACTCACTCGTGCACGCACACACACACTCGCACGCGCACACACCCACTCACACACACTCTCGTCCACATGAGAAGACACAAGGTGCTGGAGTAGCTCAGCGGGTCAGGCAGCATTTCAGGAGAACATAAATCGGAAATGTTTAAGGTCAGGTTGCTTCTTTAGACTGACTGAGGCACTGCCTGACCTGCTGAATTACTCCACCACTCTGTGCCTTCTTTTGTAAACCAGCAGCTGCAGTTGCTTATTCCTACTTGTCCACGTGCATGCACATACATGCACCCAAACATGCATGCACCCATACATGCAAACAAGTACATGCACATGCCTGCAGCCGCCCGCGTACCCATGTGCGATGTCTCCGTTATGCCTGGCTCATCCTGCTCGCCTTTCTCTCCCCTCTCCAGGCCGCCACTGCAAAAGTGTGGTCAACATGTGCGATTCGCAGCCGTGTCAGAACGGAGGCCACTGCAAGGTCACAGTCAACACCCCCCTCGGCTACACCTGCAAATGCCAGCTGGTGAGTGACCATACCACCGTGACCCCTTCCACCGAGACCCCAACGGCACGGCCAATCCACCTCATGAGTCATAGAGGCATGCAGCATGGAAACAGGACCTTCACATCGGCCAACATGTCCCATCTGCTTGCGTTTCGCTCATATGCCCCTAACCCTGTCCTTATCCATGTACCTGTCCAAATGTTTCTTAAATGGGCAAATTCTAAAAGAAATGTTCTGGCCAAGTTTGAGGTAGACACGTGGATATTCAGGGAACGGAGAGATATGGGCCACATGCAGGCAGGGGAGATTAATTGAATCTAGCATCATGTTTAGCACAGATATTGTGGGTAGAAGGGCCTGTTCTTGTGCTATGTTATAAACAATAGACAATAGGTGCAGGAGGAGGCCATTCGGCCCTTCGAGCCAGCACCGCCATTCAATGTGATCATGGCTGATCATTCTCAATCAGTACAATGTTCTACAGTGCTGGACTCTGGTACCATATACCATTCGTGTAAATTACATGAAATTTATATCCATATCCCTCCAAACCTGTCCCTATGCATGTCCATGTACCTGCCTACGATGAAATACTCAATCACAGATGCCTCCTGACCTGCTAAACCTCAGGGTTTCTGGCATTTTCTGTTTTTATTTCCGATTTGCAGCACCCGCATTGTATCTCGTTTGTCCTGCACTTTTAGGCTTTAGATTTTACTTGAGACATTACAGACACAGAGTGGAAACAGGCCCTTCTGCCCACCGAGTCCGTGCCGACCAGCGACCCCCCCCACGTACCCTCGCACTGTCTCGATGGTCGAGAAATACTCAGGAGGTCAGGCAGTGACTGTGGAGAGAGAAACACAGAGTTTTTGGAACCCCAGTATGCCGCAGATGCCAAACATCTGAGATAAAAACTAAATCAGTAAACTAACGTCAGTCAGCATCTGCCCCTATTCTAAAGTTATGGCCCCTAGTCCTAGACCCTTCCACGAGTGGAACCATCGTCTGCACATCCACTCTATCCAAGCCTTTCACTATTCACTAAGTTGCAAAGAAATCCGCCCTCATCCTTCTGAACTTCGAGCGGTGGCCGATCCAGTCGAGCCCCAGGCTGCTGTAGGGCCTCCAGTGGCCCGCTCCACCGACACACAGACCTGTGAAAGTGCCACCCCTCGCCTGACACGGCCTCTCATGTCCCAGAGGGCACGGGAAACGAGACCCCAGCCCGTTCCTCTCCTCTGTCCGCTGAAGGATACAATACGTTTACTTTGGTTTAGTTTAGAGATACAGTGTGGAGATAGGCCCTTCGACCCACCGAGTCCGCGCCGACCGGCGATCCCCGCACACTAACACGTACAATTTTACATTGATACCAAGCCAATTAACCTACAAACCTGTACGACTTTGGAGTGTGGGAGGAAACCGGTACACCCGGAGAAAACCCACGTGATCATGGGGAGAACGTACAAACTCCGCACAGACAGTCATGATTGAACCCGGGTCACTGGCGCTGTAAGACAGCAACTCCACCCGCTGTGCCGAGGTAACCCTAAAGCTGAACCACTTTGCCACTGGGGAGTATAAGTCGGTGCCTGGTCTTCTCTTGCAGAGCTACACCGGGCCCAACTGCGAGCGCAGCATCCTGACCTGCCGGAGCCTGGGGTGCCGGAGCAGCGAGCTGTGCATCGACACCCCTCTGGGTGCCCGCTGCCAACCGCAGCCCAGCACCGGCGCCAACGCCACCTGCTCCAGCCGCCCCTGCCGCAATGGCGGGCTGTGTAGGCCGGCCCGCCAGCCCCCCTTCTACCACTGCCAATGCCCCAAGGAGTTTGGCGGGCGGCACTGCGAGATCCTGCGGGGGTACACCCCCCCGCCCAAGGAGCCGGGGTGCCCCCTGGCGGAGTGCCAGCGCAAGGCTGGCGACGGCTACTGCGACCGGCAGTGCAACACCCACAGCTGCCTGTGGGACGGTGGGGACTGCTCACTGTCTGTGGACGACCCCTGGAAGGAGTGCAGCTTCCAGCACTGCTGGAGCCACTTCAACAACAACGTATGCGACGAGATCTGCAACACCCACGAGTGTCTCTACGACAACTTCGACTGCCAGAGCCAGGAGCGCGCATGCAAGTACGTTCAGCCCTTGGATATTTGAAGGAGCTGCTCCTTGCTTACTGCCTCCACTTTAGTCCCAACATCCTCGTCTTTGGGCTATTATTGTTTGTTTTGTTTTCTACACTATTATAGATTGTTGTTTTTATTATGTGTGTGTATATATATGTGTGTATATATGTGTGTGTATGTCTATATGTATGTATCTGTGTGTGTGTATATGTATGTGTATGTATGTATATGTGTATGTATGTACATGTGTTCGGGTGTGTGTATGTATGTGTGTATGTATGCGTGTATGTGTGTGTATATGTATGTGTGTGCATGTTTGTATATATATATATGTGTGTATGTGTGTGTGTATGTTTTTATATATGTGTGTATACATATACACTTTTTCTCATTTATCATATTGTTTACAGTACACTATGTTTACATGTTCTGTTGTGCTGCTGCAAGTAAGAATGTCATTGTTCTATCTGGGACATGTGACAGTAATACGCTCTTGGCTTTTGACAATGCGTAGGGGAGTGGGTGAAACAGATAATGTCCTGGTTGGGTTGCTCCTGGGCCTGGGCCAAGCTGCCATTCATGGGTCACGGTACCAGGCAGACCAGGACTCTGCCCGAGCCGACTGCCTGCCCCTTTCCCGGGGTCACGTCTGTGCCCAGGTGTCCGATGTCTGCGTACATCATGGAGGGGTTCTGGGACCACTGGGCATCGTGGGGGGGGGGGGGGGGTGGGGGAGGTGGGGTTAACTGTATCCCGGATCAGGACTGTAACATAGTTATTTGATATGTGGTGTTATATGTACTGTAGGATGTGGGGGGAAACTGGGTTACCCAGAGGACACCCAGGCGGCCACAAGGAGAAGGTGCAAACCTATCGGAGGTCAGGATGGAAGGTGCTGTGTGCTGGTGCTGTGAGGCAGCAGGTCAACCCGCTGCACTAGTGGGCATAGATATGGTGGGAGGTTTAGAGGAGACGATGACACACATGCAATGCAGGGTGCCTGTGGGCAGGTACAACGTTGTCCCATCCATGGGCAGTGCCACGTCGGGGGGGTCGTTGCCATGTCATGAGGCCATTCGGCCCATCGAGTCTACTCCGCCATTCAATCATTGCGGGAGACGGGGAACGGGAGGCTGTGGGAATGGAAGACAGGGAATAGGAGGGGGTGGGAATGGGAGGCTGTGGGAATGGGAGACGGGGAATGGGAGACTGGGAACCGGAGGCAGCGTGAACGGGAGACGGTGGGAACGGCAGGCTCTCCCTCCTAACCCCATTCTCCTGCCTTCTCCCCGTAATGTCAATGTCTGCCCGCAGCCCGTTGTACGAGAAGTACTGTGCGGACCACTACTCAGACCAGCGCTGTGACCAGGGCTGCAACAACGAGGAGTGCGGCTGGGACGGGCTGGACTGTGCGGCGGACGTGCCGGAGCGTCTGGCCGAGGGAACCCTCATCGTCATCGTGCTGCTGCCCCCCGACCAGCTGCTCAAGAGCAGCGCCAACTTCCTGCAGAAGCTGGGCTCCATCCTGCGCGCCACGCTCCGCTTCAAGAAGGACGGCAGCGGCCAGTACATGATCTACCCCTACTACGGCCCCAGCTCCCGGACTGCCAAAAGCTCCGCCCCCCCTGCCCGGGTCCGGGCCCGGCGCGAGCTGGAGCAGGAGGTCATCGGGTAAGGGATTCCCAATCCCACAGCCTCCCGTTCCCACCGTCTCCCGTTCCCGCCGTCTCCCGTTCACGCTGCCTCCCGTTCCCACAGCCTCCCATTCCCACAGCCTCCCATTCCCACATCCTCCCATTCCCACAGCCTCCCATTCCCACAGCCTCCCGATCCCTGTCTCCCATTCCCACAGCCTCCCGATCTCTGTCTCCCATTCCCACATCCTCCCATTCCCACAGCCTCCCATTCCCACAGCCTCCCGATCTCTGTCTCCCATTCCCACAGCCTCCCATTCCCCATCTCCCATTCCCACAGCCTCCCGATCTCTGTCTCCCATTCCCACATCCTCCCATTCCCACAGCCTCCCGATCCCTGTCTCCCATTCCCACATCCTCCCATTCCCACAGCCTCCCATTCCCACAGCCTCCCGATCCCTGTCTCCCATTCCCACAGCCTCCCGTTCCCACAGCCTCCCATCCCACAGCCTCCCGATCCCCGTCTCCCATTCCCACAGCCTCCCATTCCCTGTCACCCATTCCCACAGCCTCCCATTCCCACAGCCTCCCGATCCCCGTCTCCCATTCCCACAGCCTCCCATTCCCACAGCCTCCCATTCCCCGTCTCCCATTCCCACAGCCTCCCGTTCCCACAGCCTCCCGTTCCCTGTCTCCCATTCCCACAGCCTCCCATTCCCCATCACCCAGCTCCCCTTCCCTTCCTTTATCCCGTCTTGCTGTCCTTGGACATAGGGCCATACGGAGCAGAAACCGGCCCTTGCCCTTGCCAAGCACCAAGCCGCATCTACGCTAGTTCCACCTGTCTGCGTTTGGCCCACGTCCCTCTAAACCTTTCCTATCCATGCACCTGTCCAAAATGTTGTTATATTACCTGCCTCAGCTATCTCCTCTGGCAGCTCATTCCACATACCCACATGTCCCTGAATCTGGACAGTTTTCACACTTCTGTTCTGGGGAAGATTGGAGGTTGGAGCCCCTGGGCCTGTTCCCCACGGCGATGACACTAACCACTCTCCGACAACCAACCTGCTCTGCCGACCTCTCGTCCCCATGGGGTCTGACGTTGTGTCCCTCCCTGTCTGTGCAGGTCCAAGGTGAACCTGGAGATTGACAACCGGCTGTGCCTGCAGGCGACGGGCGAATGCTTCCCAACGGCAGAGAGTGCCGCTGCCTACATCGGGGCCCTGTCTGCAGTCGGCGGCCTCCACTTCCCATACCCCATCAAAGATGTCGACAGTAAGTGTCTCTCCTGCCCTCACTGCACGGGGAAACTGGGAACAACAAACTTGCTTTGGTTGTCACTAGAACGTCAGCTTTATTTTGCTCATTTGCACTAAATTAGGTTTTTTTTTATTTACATAGAAACATAGAAAATAGGTGCAGGAGAAGGCCCTTCGAGCCAGCACCGCCATTCATTGTGATCATGGCTGATCATCCACAATCAGTAACCCGTGCCTGCCTTCTCCCCATATCCCTTGATTCCACTAGCCCCCAGAGCTCTATCTAACTCTCTTTTAAATCCATCCAGTGATTTGGCCTCCACTGCCCTCTGTGGCAGAGAATTCCACAAATTCACAACTCTCCGGGTGAAAAAGATTCTTCTCACCTCAGTTTTAAATGGCCTCCCCTTTATTCTTAGATTGTGGCCACTGGCCAATAAATCAGTTCATTTATTGAACTCTCTTTATGTTTGTATATTATATTATCTATTGAGTACTGTGTTTACAAACCTGTGCAGGAAGAAACTGCAGGTGCTGGTTTAAACCGAAGTTGTGCACAAAAATGCTGGAGTAACTCAGCGGGGCAGGCAGCATCTCTGGAGAGAAGGAATGGGTGACGTTTCGGGTAGAGACCCTTGTTCGGACTGAAGAAGGGTATCGACCCGAAACGTGGCCCATTCCTTCTCTCCAGAGATGCTGCTTGTTCACCCCTTTGAGCCAGCACCGCCATTCAATATGATCACAGCTGATCGTCCAAAAAAGTACCCCTTTCCTGCTTTCTCCCCATATCCCTTCATTCAGTTAGCCCTAAGAGCTATATCTAACTCTCTCTTGAATATATCCAGTGAATTGGCCACTGCCTTCCAGGGCAGAGAATTCCACAGATTCACAACTCTCTGGGTGAAAACGTTTTTCCTCATCTCAGTCCTAAATGGCCTACCCCTTATTCTTAAACTGTGACCCCCTGGTTCTGGACTCCCGCAACATGGGGAACATTTTTCCTGCATCTAGCCTGTCCAATCCCTTAATAATTTGATATGTTTCCATAAGATCCCCTCAGATCCTTCTAAATTCCAGTGAATACAAGCCCAGTCAGGTCTTTATCTTCTGATTCAGAGTCGGTAGAGCACATCACTTTCTATGGAAACACATCAACATGGGGAACATTTTTCCTGTCCAATCCCTTAAGAATTTTATATGTTTCTATAAGATCCCGTCTCATCCTCCGAAATTCCAATGTCCCACTGGATGTCCCGCTGAGTTACTCCAGGTTTTTGTGTCAATACACAATAGACGCAGGAGGAGGCCATTCGGCCCTTCAAGCCAGCACCGCCATTCGATGTGATCATGGCTGACATTCTCAATGTCGATCTTCATGTTTACAAAGCTGTTGTGCTGGCGCAAGTAAGGATTTAATAGTTGTGTTTCGGGACATTGGGGGATGAGAGGCATCTTGACTGGTGTTGTTTGCCCGTCCCGTAGGCGAGCAGCTGCCACTGCCGGCGGCCCCCATGAACCTGCTGCCACTGATGATCGTGGCGGCCGTCATCCTCACCGTCATCCTCATCCTGGGCGTGCTGGTGGCCCGGCGCAAGCGGGAGCAGAGCCTGCTCTGGTTCCCCGAGGGGTTCACCCTGAAGAAGGACAACAGCAACAAGAACCGGCGGGAGCCAGTGGGACAGGATGCCCTGGGAATGAAGTAAGTCCCCAGCCTCCAGCATGGGCCATGCCAGAGACAATAGACAATAGACCACAGAATAGACAATAGACAACACACAATAGGTGCAGTAGGAGGCCATTCGGCCCTTCGAGCCGGCACCGCCATTCAATGTGATCATGGCTGATCATTCTCAATCACTACCCTGTTCCTGCCTTCTCCCCATACCCCCTGACTCCACTATCCTTAAGAGCTCTATCTAGCTAGCTCTCTCTTGAATGCATTCAGAAAATTGGCCTCCACTGCCTTCTGAGGCAGTGAATTCCACCGATTCACAATTCTCTGACTGAAAAAGTTTTTCCTCATCTCCGTTCTAAATGGCCTACCCCTTATTCTTAAACTGTGGCCCCTGGTTCCAGACTCCCCCATCTTCACTGCCATCAATACCCCCGTCCTAGTTTAGGATATTTTAGAGATGCAGCGCGGAATAGGCTCTTAGTCCCATCGAGTCCACACCGACCAGCGATCCCCGCACACTAACGCTGTCCTACACTCGTGACAATTTTTACATTTGTACCAAGCCAATTAGCTTACAAACCTGTACGTCTTTGGAGTGTGGGAGAAAACCCACGCGGTCACGGGGAGAACGTACCAACTCCCTACAGACAGCACCCGTGGTCAGGATCGAACCTGTAAGGCAGCAACTCCACTGCTGTGCCAGCGTTGTAAGGCAGCAACCCTACCTCTGCGCCATCGTGCTGAGACGATCAATTACGATTGATTGTGTCATGTCCGATTCAAAGACAATGCATGCCACAGTCAGCACCATTACAGAGGACCTGTGGCTTCCTGCTGCCGGCAGTTAGGTCCTGGTCAAGGAACCTTCTTGGGCCTGGTTTACATTCGTTGTCATAATGTTTCTACTCAGGCACATCTCCAAATCGATGGTGGAGGAGGGTCTGATCAGCGAGCGAGACCTTCAGACTGGGCAGTGGTTGGACACGGAATGTCCTGAGGCAAAGAGGCTTAAGGTGATCTCTCTCTACCTTTCCTTTCACGCTATCACCTGTTTCTTTCACCCTTAGTTTAGATATACAGCATGGAAACTAGCCCTTTGGTCCAGGGAGTCCACGCCGACCATCGATCACCCCATCACACTAGTTCAATGTTGTCCCACTCTCTCATCCACTCCCTGCACACCAGGGCCGGTTTTACAGAGGGCCAATTAACCTACAAACCCGCACGTCTTTGGAATGTTGGAGGAACCAAAGCACCCGGAATCACAGGGAGAACGTGCAAACTCCACACAGACAGCACCCGAGGTCAGGATCCAACCCAGGTCTCTAGCGCTGGGGGGCAGCAGCTCTACCACGTGCCACTGTGATGCCCAACTTCATTGCAATTTTCTTTTCCCCTTCAAGTATGTATAGGGCCAAAAGCTCAATATACAGAGAACAGGCCCTTTGGCCCAACATGCCCATGCTAACCATAAAGTCCCCATCTCTAATACCATTTACCGTCAATTGGCCGGTAAGGTTTTATGACTTTCCACTTCCAAGTGCTTGGCAAGATACTTATAGTGCCAGAGTTTTTACCTCTCACTCCCCCTCAGGTGGTGTTTTCCAGATTACAATCATCCTCAGGCTGACACAATTCTGTCTGCAATTCCCTCTAAACCTCTTCTATCCATGCGCGCGTCCAGGGCTATTTATTCAGCTTCTGCCCTGTGCTTGGCACCACAATATGTTTTCGGAACCACAATGCTTGAGGAGGCTCCTCCCACCTTCCTGGCGTCTAGTGTTGAGTTTTGAAGTGGTGAGCGGTGTCATGATCAACCGAACCTCCCTTGCCCCACTGTTCCTCTGCACTTCGAGGTTACCTAGTCCTCTGGTCTACCTGAGGGAGGCATGCTGCCATGGCAGGCAGTAGATAGCACCTTTGTAACTTTGTAGGCATCACGGCCTGGTTCGGCAACTTCAATGCTCAGGAGCCAAGTAGACTGCAAAAAGTGTGTATACTCACATGTACATACATTTTATAAACATAACACAAAAAGTAAGGAAATTTGTGTTTGGTAGATTATTTCTTTGTTGTAACAATGCTTCTTGGCAATAAATCTTATACCGTTGGAAAGCCTGTTTATTTCCCTTTTAAATGGTGCCACATTTGTAAGGAACATGCATTTGTGGGATGAGCAGCAGAGCTGAGTATGTGGGTTGCGCCCATGAAAAATCTGCCAAATCTTCTCTGCCAATGCCAAACAGCTTATTCTGCCATTGACTCTTGTTCGGTGTTGTTTGGTGGATTGGATGATTGAAGTCTGAAGAAACAAGACATATTGCCAATTTAACAATTTATTCATTTAATAAACAGGAGCCTCAGTAGCGTGTGGAAGAACCATACACAGCCACAACAGCCTGGCACCTCCTCCTCCTCATGCTGGTCACCAGCCTGGTCACACACTGTTGTGGGATGGCATCCCATTCTTCAACCAGCATTTGTCGCAAGTCAGCCAACGTGGTTGTGTTGGTCACTCTGGCACGAACAGCACGCCCAAGCTGATCCCACAAGTGTTCAATGGGGTTGAGGTCAGGACTGCTGGCAGGCTATTCCATCCTCTCCACTCCCAAATTCTGGAGGTAGTCTCTGAGAAACCCTGCTCTGTGGGGGCGAGCATTGTCATCTTGGAGGATAGAGTTCGGTCCCAGACTGTGGAGATATGGGATTGCCACTGGTTGCAGAATCTCATCTCGATATCTCTCTGCATTGAGATTGCCTCCAATGATGACAAGCCTCGTTTTTCCAGTGAGGGAGATGCCGCCCCACACCATCACACTGCCTCCACCAAAAGATGTTACTCTATCGGTGCAGCAATCAGCATAGCGTTCTCCGCGTCTTCTCCACACTTTGACCCTATGATCCAACTGCCGTAGGCAGAATCTGGACTCATCGCTGAACATAACGTTCCTCCACATGTTCAGGTTCCAGTGCACGTGTTGCCGACACCAGCGCAAACGGGCCTGACGGTGAAGGGCAGTCATGGCAGGCCTCCTGGCAGCCCTATGAGACCGGAGATCGGCTGCGTGCAGTCTGTTCCGAATTGTCTGGGCAGAGAGCCGTAGGGCATATCGTCCTGCAAACCTTGACTGCAAATCTGTAGAAGACAGCCTACGGTTCCTAAGTGCTGACAGGGTGAGGAAACGGTCTTCTTCGGGTGTCGTCTTCTTGGGACGCCCACTTCGCAGCCTGTCTCTGACATTCCCCCATAATATGGAATTTGGCCTTCACTTTGGAGATGGTACTAGGGCTCACTCCAAATAATGCCGCAACTTGGTTTTGCGGAACACCAGCTTGAAGTTGCCCTATCGCACTGGCCCTATCCAGATCAGTCAAACGTGGCATGCCGATTCTTGGAGCAGACACCTACTGACCACTGTAGTAGGGCCCATGCTCACAGGTGCTGCCAATCAGGTGCCAATCAGGCACCTGATTGTCAGCACCTGGGGGTACCAGAAGCTCAAAACAAGAGTCAATAGCAACAGCAGAATAAGCTGTTTGGCATTGGCAGAGATTTGGCAAATTTTTCATGGGCGCAACCCATATACTCAGCTCTGCTGCTCATCCCACAAATGCATGTTCCTTACAAATGTGGCACCATTTAAAAGGGAAATAAACAGGCTTTCCAACGGTATAAGATTTATTGCCAAGAAGCATTGTTACAACAAAGAAATAATCTACCAAACACAAATTTCCTTACTTTTTGTGCTATGTTTATATAAAATATACACCGATCAGCCAAAACATTATGACCCGACGAGCCAGAATATTATGACCACCTGCCTAATTTGCTGTTGGTCCTCCATGTGCAGCCCCATACGCAGCAGGGTGCGATGCACTGTGTATTGTAACACATTCCTCCCGTGACCACCATTAAAATTTTCTGTGACTTGTGCCACAGTCGACCTTCTGTCAGTTCGGACCAGATGCCATAGCCTTCGTTGCCCTCGCGCATCGATGAGCCTTGGGCGCCCAACACCCTGCCTGTCGCCGGTTTGTGGTTTGTCCCTCCTCGGACCACTGTCGGTCGGTACTCACCACTGCTGACTGGGAGCACCCCACAAGCCTTGCCGTCTCAGAGATGCTCTGATCCAGTCGTCTGGCCATAACAATTTGGCCCTTGTCAAAGTCGCTCAGGTCTTTACTCCTGCCCATTTCTCCTGCATCCAACACATCAACTTCAAGAACTGACTGTTCACTTGCTGCCTAATATATCCCGCCCCTTGACAGGTGCCATTGTAACAAGATAATCAATGTTATTCACTTTGCCTGTCAGTGGTCATAATGTTTTGGCTGTTCTGTGTATATCTATGTGAGTATACACACTGAACTATTTTTTATATATAAAGTCAAACACTCACACACACCCACACACACATGTACACATAAAAATCAAACTATAAAAGTGCAATCTCAATATTAATAGTCTATGTAGTTCAGAGCTTATTAGAGGTTGTGGTGTTTAACAGCCTGATGGCTGTTGGCAAGAAGCTGTTCCTGAACCTGGACGTTACGGTTTTGAGGCTCCTGTACCGATGGCAAGAGTGAAGTGAGAGATGTGGCCAGGGTGGCGTGGGCCTCTGTTGATGCTGGCTGCCATTCTGAGGCAGCAACTCCGGTAAACCCCTTCGATGGTGGAGAGGTCAGAGCCCGTAATGGACTGGGCAGTGTCCACCGCTTCTTGCAGTCTTCCAACTATAACCGTGACTAATTCCAACTGCAATGCCTCTTCTGCTCCTCAGGTGGAGGAACCCAGCACCCTGTCGGACAGCGAGGAAGCAGTGGACTGCCGGCAGTGGACACAACACCATCTTGCAGCAGCGGATATCCGCATGCCTCCCTCAATGGCCCTGACCCCACCTCAGGGAGAGTTTGATTCGGACTGCATGGACGTGAATGTGCGAGGCCCAGGTAACGTACGGCATGTTCCTGCGCAGTGCGGGGGCTTATTCCGTGAGAGAGGGCTGCGTTCTGGTGCTCCCATGGTACTCCCGGTCAGATCCCCACGGGTTCATGGTGAGCTGTGGTTGCAATGTAGAGCCCCCCAATCCTGGCCACAGCCTCTCGTCTGGAAATGGTTGGAGCACGGTCAGACAGCACAGAAACAAGCCCTTTGGAAAATCCAGCGACACGATACGATAGAACTTTATTTATCCCAGGAGGGAAATTGATCTACCAACAGCCATAAACACAAAATACATGAACGTGAAATTAAAGTGACGAGTGGAAAAGATTTTGGGATATGGAAAGATTGGGGATTGTGGGGTGGGGGGGGAGTCAGTCATGTATGATCCTGGGCAGCTGCTACATGTGTTAGATGCCCTGATATACCACAGCAATAAAAAGAAGGCTGGTTAAGCATGAAGCAAGGGGTCGAATGACCTGCATCTGGGCTGTGAAATCCTCGGACCACAGAGTTTGCTACGAACATCACATGTAGGGTGAATTAAAGTCATAAAGTCTTACAGTGTGGAAACTGGCCCTTTGGCCAACTTGCCCACACCGGCCAACACGTCCCATCTACGCCTGCTTTTGGCCGCTCTATATACTAAAACTCTCGTTTGTTTGTTTGTTTGTTCATGAACTACAGCACACGATAGCGCGACAATTTTAGGCCCACCTTACTCACCATCGTCCCTTTGGTGCTAATGGAAGAAGTTTCATTGAAATCGGTGTTATATTTTTAAAGTTATTCACATTTTAAAGTTTCAATCTATCTCCTAGAGAGGGAGGTGGAGGGAGGGGGGGTGGAGGGAGGGACAAGGGGGGAGGGAGGATAAGGGGGGTTGAGGGGGATGGAGTGGGGGGGGAGGGGAATGGGGGAGTGGAGGGGGTGAGAGGGGGAGAGCGGAGAGGGGAGGGGGGGGGGGAGGAGAGGGTGCTGCACCAATGCAGGAGAGGTTTGGGCCCAACTGGGTCCACTTGGTCTAGTATCCTTCTATACTTGTCGTATCATGTACCTGTCTAAATATTTCTTAAACGTTGCAATAGTCCCTGCCTCAACTACCTCTTCCTAACACAGCTCGTTCCCTACACAGTGACTGTGTCACTACACAAATAATGAAAGGCCTGCATAGAGTGAATGTTGAGAGGATGTTTCCACTAGTGGGAGAGTCTAGGACCAGAGGCCATAGACTTAGAATAAAAGGACATACCTTTAGAAAGGAGATTAAAAGGAATTTCCTATGTCAGAGGGTGGTGAATCTGTGGAATTCATTGCCACAGATGGCTGTGGAGGCAAGTCAATGGATATTTTTAAGGTAGAGATTGACAGGTTCTTGATTAGCAAGAGTGTCCGAGGTTATGGGGTTGAGAGGGTGAGGTAGATCATCCATGATTGAATGATGAAGTAGCCTTGATGGGCCGAATGGGCTAATTCTGCCCCTTGAAGTTATGAAGCTATGAACACCCACCACCCTTTGGGTGAAAAAGTTACCCCTCAGGTTCCTATTAGATCTTTCCCCCCTCTCAATAGAAAATAGACAATAGACAATAGGTGCAGGAGGAGGCCATTCGGCCCTTCGAGCCAGCACCGCCATTCAATGTGATCATGGCTGATCATTCTCAGTCAGTACCCCGTTCCTGCCTTCTCCCCATACCCCCTGACTCCGCTATCCTTAAGAGCTCTATCCAGCTCTCTCTTGAATGCATTCAGAGAATTGGCCTCCACTGCCTTCTGAGGCAGAGAATTCCACAGATTCACAACTCTCTGACTGAAAAAGTTTTTCCTCATCTCAGTTCTAAATGGCCTACCCCTTATTCTTAAACTGTGGGCCCTGGTTCTGGACTCCCCCAACATTGGGAACATGTTTCCTGCCTCTAACGTGTCCAACCCCTTAATAATCTTATACGTTTCGATAAGATCCCCTCTCATCCTTCTAAATTCCAGTGTATACAAGCCTCTCCTTAAACCTGTGTATGCTGAAGGTGAGACCTGGCTGTGTTGTGCTTGCAGATGGTTTCACACCGCTGATGCTGGCATCCTACTGTGGCGGGGGACTCGACACAGGCTTGGCGGAAGAGGAGGAGCAAGAGGACTCGTCTGCCAACATCATCTCCGACCTCATCTACCAGGGTGCCAACCTGTGCGCCCAGACTGACCGGACGGGCGAGACGGCCCTGCACCTGGCCGCCCGCTACGCCCGTGCCGACGCTGCCAAGCGGCTGCTGGATGCCGGGGCGGACGCCAACGCCCAGGACAACACCGGCCGTACTCCCCTGCACGCGGCCGTGGCTGCCGATGCCCAGGGAGTCTTCCAGGTAACACTCCAGGAAAGATGCCAAGCGGCCAGCAGGGTGACATTTATCTTGTATTTCGAACATGTAAAACAAAAAAAAGATCAAAACAAAACAAAAGAACAATAAAATGAAATGAACGATAAACCTATACACAACTCAATGAATAGATTCTCATAAGCAACATAAATTAAATCTTACATGTTCGAAAAGGAGTCGGAGGAAGTATATGCTTATTTATCTGACCCCTTCACGACTCATCTGTTAATTCACATAGAAACATAGAAAATAGGTGCAGGAGTAGGCCATTCGGCCCTTCGAGCCTGCACCGCCATTATAACCATATAACCATATAACAACTACAGCACGGAAACAGGCCCGTTCGGCCCTATCAGTCCACGCCGACCACTCTCTCTGACCTAGTCTCATCTACCTGCTCTCAGACCATAACCCTCCAATCCCCTCTCATCCATATACCTATCCAATTTACTCTTAAATAATAAAATCGAGCCTGCCTCCACCACTTCCACCGGAAGCTCATTCCATACAGCCACCACCCTCTGAGTAAAGAAGTTACCCCTCATGTTATCCCTTAATTCTGAAGCTATGTCCCCTTGTTGGAATCTTCCCCACTCTCAAAGGGAAAAGCCTACCCACGTCAACTCTGTCCGTCCCTCTTAAAATTTAAAAAACCTCTATCAAGTCCCCCCTCAACCTTCTACGCTCCAAAGAATAAAGACCCAACCTGTTCAACCTCTCTCTGTAGCTTATGTACTGAAACCCAGGCAACATTCTAGTAAATCTCCTCTGTACCCTCTCCATTTTGTCGACATCCTTCCTATAATTTGGCGACCAGAACTGCACACCATACTCCAGATTCGGCCTCACCAATGCCCTGTACAATTTTAACATTACATCCCAACTTCTATATTCGATGCTCTGATTTATAAAGGCAAGCATACCAAACGCCTTCTTCACCACCCTATCCACATGAGATTCCACCTTCAGGGAACAATGCACAGTTATTCCCAGATCCCTCTGTTCCACTGCATTCCTCAATTCCCTACCATTTACCCTGTACGTCCTATTTTGATTTGTCCTACCAAAATGCAGCACCTCACACTTATCAGCATTAAACTCCATCTGCCATCTTTCAGCCCACCCTTCCAAAAGGCCCAAGTCTCTCTGTAGACTTTGAAACTCTACTTCATTATTAACTACACCACCTATCTTAGTATCATCTGCATATTTACTAATCCAATTTGCCACACCATCATCCAGATCATTAATGTAAATGACAAACAACAGTGGACCCAACACAGATCCTTGGGGTACTCCACTAGACACTGGCCTCCAACCTGACATACAATTGTCAACCATTACCCTCTGGTATCTCCCATTCAGCCATTGTTGAATCCATCTTGCAAACTCACTATTAATACCCAACGATTTAACCTTCTTAATCAACCTTCCATGTGGAACCTTGTCAAATGCCTTACTGAAGTCCATATAGACAACATCCACAGCCTTGCCCTTATCAATTTCCCTGGTAACCTCTTCAAAAAATTGAAGAAGATTAGTCAAACATGACCTTCCAGGCACAAATCCATGTTGACTGTTTCTAATCAGGCCTTGTTTATCCATATAATTATATATATTGTCCCTAAGTATCTTTTCCATTAATTTTCCCACCACAGACGTCAAACTAACAGGTCTATAATTGCTAGGTTTACTTTTAGAACCTTTTTTAAACAAAGGCACAACATGCGCAATGCGCCAATCTTCCGGCACCATCCCCGTTTCTAATGACGGTTGAAATATTTCCGTCATAGCCCCTGCTATTTCTGCACTAACTTCCATCAATGTCCTAGGGAATATCCTATCAGGACCTGGAGACTTATCCACTTTTATATTTTTCAAAAGTGTCCGTACCTCCTCTTCTTTAATCCTCATAATTTCCATCACTACTCTACTTGTTTCGCTTACCTCACATAATTCAATATCCTTCTCCTCGGTGAATACCGAAGAAAAGAAATTGTTTAATATCTCCCCCATTTCTTCCGGCTCAGCACATAGCTGTCCACTCTGACTCTCTAATGGACCAATTTTATCCCTCGCTATCCTTTTGCTATTGACATATCTGTAGAACCCCTTGGGGTTTACTTTTACATTACTTGCCAAAGCAGCCTCATATCTTTTTTTCGCTTTTCTAATTTCCTTCTTAAGATTCCTTTTACATTCTTTATATTCCTCAAGAACCTCATTTACTCCCTGCCGCTTATATTTATTGTATATCTCCCTCTTTTTCCGAACCAAGTGTCCAATTTCCCTGGAAAACCACGGCTCTTTCAAATTATTATTCTTTCCTTTCCACCGAACAGGGACATAAAGACTCTGTACTCTCAAAATTTCACCTTTAAATATCCTCCATTTCTCTATTATATCCTTTTCATAAAACAAAAAGTCCCATTTCACTCCTTTTAAATCCTTTCTCATCTCCTCAAAATTAGCCTTTCTCCAATCCAAAATCTCAACCCTTGGTCCAGATTTGACCTTCTCCATAATTATATTGAAACTAATGGCATTGTGATCACTGGACCCAAAGTGCTCCTCAACACATACCTCCGTCACCTGACCCGTCTCATTTCCCAACAGGAGGTCCAACACTGCCCCTTCTCTGGTAGGTACCTCTACGTATTGCTGCAAAAAACTATCCTGCACACATTTTACAAACTCCAAACCATCCAGCCCTTTAACAGAATGTGATTCCCAGTCTATGTACGGAAAATTGAAATCACCCACAATCACTACTCTGTGCTTACTACTAATATCTGCTATCTCCTTACATATTTGCTCTTCCAATTCTCGTTCCCTATTTGGCGGTCTATAATACACCCCTATAAGTGTTGCTAAACCTTTCTCATTTCTGAGTTCCACCCAAACAGCCTCCCTAATCGAGCCTTCTAGTCTGTCCTGCCAAAGCACTGCTGTGACATCCTCCCTGACAAGCAATGCAACACCCATTCAATATGATCATGGCTGATCATCCAACTCAGTATCCCGTACCTGCATTCTCTCCATACCCCCTGATCCCTTTAGCCACAAGGGCCACATCTCACTCCCTCTTAAATATAGCCAATGAACTGGCCTCAACTACCTTCTGTGGCAGAGAATTCCACAGATTCACCACTCTTTGTGTGAAAAAAAACGTTCTCATCTCGGTCCTAAAAGACTTCCCCCTTATCCTTAAACTGTGACCCCTTGTTCACAAACTTTATCTCATCTACACACACATATACATATACATACACAAACATATACATACATACATAGTCTTCCAGATAACATGTAAAGATGCCAAGCAAAGCAGTAACACTGGAATTGGTTGGTGTTCCTTGTTAGTCCTTCATATCAGCCAGGATCCTTTCAGGCAACATGGGAAGATGTCCGAAGTGGGAGCATAGTTGATGCTCCTGGGTTAGCCCTTAATATTAGCATGGATCAATAGCAAGGAGTCTTTCAGGCAACATAGAAAGACGCCAAGCAGAATGGTGATACTGCTACTCCTGGGCTAGTCTTTAACGCTATCAAGTAGTCATTGTAATATGAGCAAGGAGTCTTTCAGGTAACATGGAAAGATGCTCCAAGTGATACTTGATGCTTCTGGGTTAGTCCTGAATATGCAGCCTGAGCCGCTGAGTTACTCTGGCATTTTGTGTCTACCTTTGGTGTGCAGTTCCCTTCTACACAGTATTGTGGTAAACCTCTTCTGCATCCTTTCCAAAGCCTCCACCATCCTTCCCGGGGTCCAATGAGGTCCAAGTTATAAGTTATTTATTCATATTTGCTTTTAGCAATGTACAAATGTTGATGTCCGTTCTCTTTTATGTCAGATATTGATAAGAAATCGAGCTACGGACCTAGATGCGCGTATGGTTGACGGCTCCACCGCCCTGATTCTGGCCGCCCGGCTTGCTGTGGAGGGAATGGTGGAAGAACTAATCGCGTGCCATGCTGATGTCAACGCTGTTGATGAGATAGGTAAACTGGAGACCATCTTCCACCAACGCATCCGCCCAAACCATCATCCACACTCTACTGGTCAAATAGTCTTTACTATTAATCACTTACAATTAAATTAATTTATAAGTTTAAGATCTCTTTTAAAAAATATATATTTATTTATTTATTTCCCGGTCAACACAATACAACAGATTGACCGTGAAAGTTAAATAGTGCAAAATCATTGTATCAAAAATAAAACAATATAATCTCACATGATATTTTCTGACCGAAAAAAAAGTTGTAGGCAGAAGCCAAAGCTTATTGTGCCTACCCTTAATACTTAACAAAATATAATTTCAAAAAACACAGCATAAGTCCATGAGTGATATGTATACGTTCATGAGTCATAGGCGCATAATTAGGCCATTCGGACCATCAAGTCTACTCCGCCATTCAATCATGGCTGATCTATCTCTCCCTCCTAATCTCCATTCTCCTGCCTTCTCCCCATAACCCCTGACACACGCACTAATCAAGTATCGATCAACCTCTGCCTTAAAAATAGCCACTGACTTGGCCTCCACAGCCGTCTGTGGCAATGAATTCCACAGATTCACCACCCTCTGAGTAAAGAAACTCCTCCTCATCTTCCTAATAGAGCCTAAAACTAAACGTTCAGTTTTTAGTTTAGGGAAAGAGGCCCTTTGGCCCACCGTGTCCACACCGACCAGTGATCCCTGTACACTAACACTATCCTACACGCACTAGGAACAATGTACAATTTTACCAAGCCATTCAGCCTACTAATCTGTGCGTCTTTGGAGAGTGAGAGGAAACCAAAGCACCCGGAGAAAATCCATGCAGGTCACGGGGAGAACGTGCAAACTCTGTACAGACAGCACCCGTGGGCAAGAACAAACATGGGTCTCTGGTGCTGTATGGCAGCAACTCCAGTGCTGCCCCCTTGTGGCCTTGTCCTATTCGAAATGTGTCAAGGTGCTTCATACAGAGTCAGAAAAAAATGTCCATTGAACTCACCGTCTCAACAGAGAGACACAAAAACTTCCTTCAATCCACCAAGTCCGAGCCAGCCACTAAATCCCCACATGAAGCTTGCGTGAATCCATGTTTTATTCTCTCCTCATTCCCGTCTACTTAACTGGCACTCTGGTGACAATTTACAATTGGCAATTAACCTATCAATCCACACTTCTTTGGAATGAGAGAGAGGAAATCACGGCACCCGTGGTTGCAGGGAGACCGTGCAAACTCCACACAGCCAGCATTCCTGAGGTCAGGTGTGAACCTTGGTTTGCTTTGAGATAGCGGCTCGACTGGTTGCACCACCTGCAGGGGTGTTACAAGTCAAAACCAAAGATACTAGAGGAGCAAGATGAACCACTCTGTTGAAATCGCCTCTACTGAAGTGTAGTGCGCAAAGGAGCGGAACGTCCGCCATTTTAGTAAGCAAAACCCGCCTCTCGCAGTGTAATCAGTGTTTTGGGGGAACAGTATGTGTGATGATACCATTAAAATGCAGAATATATCTCATCTATCAATTCACAGATTTTTGTTATTTTTCTTTTAAAATGTTTCTGCAAGTTTCTGCCGACTAAGATGGCGCCGTGACATACTACGGGTTTTAGGGTCGAGTGGTCTATTACCTGCTCTATTATCTTTGGTTAAAACCAAGCCACTTCTGGAGGTACTAGGAGTGGGGACTAAATGACAAGGTCAAAGTAGCAGGTTTGGAGAAATGAAGGAGAGGCAGTGGGATACGAGGGTAACTCCTGACTCTTGGATCTGCTTGGTTAAAGGCGCAGTCACAAGTGTCAGAGTGGGGAATATCATGGATCATCAGAGAACTGGGGAGACGGGAGTGGCTTGGATTGTTTCCGGACAAAGGTGGTGCAGTGTGGTGTGGAGCAGAGCCAGAGGGGTTGGAACATGGGGGTGAGCACTTCAAAATCAAGCCAGCCAGTTCAGAGGTGGAGGATGAACCAGACTCACGCACTTGAATCTTGAATGAGGACCAAGATAGAAACATAGAATACAGGTGCAGGAGTAGGCCATTCGGCCCTTCGAGCCATTCAATAAGATCATGGCTGATCATCCAAAATCACTACCCCGTTCCTGCTTTCTCCCCATATCCCTTGATATAAGTTAGTGGGGAGACGTGTTGGGGGAGAACTTTGCACACATTCTCCTCCTGTAAAGGACCTTCTGACTAATCGGGGGATTGCTGTGGTTCTGAGGCGAATGGACCATCAACTCTAATTAAGGCACAAAATGCTGGAGTAACTCAGCGGGACAGGCAGCATCCCTGGAGAGAGAGAATGGGTGACGTTTCTGAAGAAGGGTGTCGACCCGAAGCATCGCCCATCCCTTCTCTCCGGAGATGCTGCCTGTCCCACCGAGTTACTGCAGCATCTTGTGCTTATCTTTGTTTTAAAGCAGCAGCTGCGGTTCCTTCCTGGACCATTAACTCTGCTTCTGTCCCCGGGCGTTTAGGTAAATCAGCATTACATTGGGCTGCAGCTGTGAACAATGTCGACGCCACCCTGGTCTTGCTGAAGAACGGAGCCAACAAAGACATGCAAGATGGCAAGGTAGGGCCGGGACATTCTTCTCTTGGGGCTATAACACTATACACCAATCAGCCAAAACATTATGACCACCTGCCTAATATGCTGCTGGTCCTCCGTGTGCAGCCCCATACGCAGCAGGGTGCGATGCACTGTGTATTGTGACACATTCCTCCCGTGACCACCATTAACATTTTCTGTGACTCGTGCCACAGTAGACCTTCGGACCAGACGGACAGCCTCCGTTGCCCTCGCGCATCGATGAGCCTTGGGCACCCAACACCCTGTCTGTCGCTGGTTTGTGCTTTGTCCCTCCTCGGACCACTGTCAGTTGGTACTCACCACTGCTGACCGGGAGCACCCCACAAGCCTTGCCGTCTCAGAGATGCTCTGACCAAGTCGTCTGGCCAGAACAATTTGCCCAGTCTGAAGAAGGGTCTCGACCCGAAACGTCGCCCATTCCTTCTCTCCTGAGATGCTGCCTGACCTCCTGAGTTACTCCAGCATTTTGTGAATAAATACCTTCGATTTGTATCAGCATCTGCAGTTATTTTCTTATATATATGCCCCTTGTCAAAGTCGCTCAGGTCTTTACTCCTGCCCATTTCTCCTCCATCCAACACCAACTTCAAGAACTGACTGTTCACTTGCTGCCTAATATATCCCACCCCTTGACAGGTGCCATTGTAACATGATAATCAATGTTGTTCACTTTACCTGTCAGTGGTCATAATGTTTTGGCTGATTGGTGTATGTATATGTGAGTTTACACACTGATCTTTTTTTCATATGTAAAATCAAACACACACACACATGTTTTGGCTGATCGGTGTATTCACAACTTACATTGTCTCTGTACCCTTCCATGTCTCTAGTATCCCTCCCCCTGACTCTTTCCTTGGTCTTCAATATTAACTCCTTTCTTGCTGCTATTGTCCTGTACACAGTGTGAACTCTCAGTACATTGAGCTCTCCTCTCCGCCTGTGTTTCAGGAGGAGACGCCACTCTTCCTGGCTGCCCGAGAGGGAAGCTTCGAGGCGGCCAAGATGCTGCTGGACCACTTTGCCAACCGGGATATCACGGACCACATGGACCGGCTGCCCCGGGACATTGCGCAGGAGCGCATGCACCACGACATCGTCCAGCTCCTGGACGAGTACAACGCCGTGCGCAGCCCCCAGGGCCACGGCGGCCACACCATGTCCCCCCTCATGTGCCCGCCCAACGGCTACATGGGCAACCTCAAGCAGACTCCCCAAGGGAAGAAAGCCCGGAGGCCCAGCGCCAAGAACCTGGCTTCCGGCAACATGGCCAAGGAGATGAAGGAGGCGAAGGCGAGGAACAAGAAGCTGAGTTTGGACTGCCAGGCCTCTCTGATGGAGAGCTCCATCACCTTATCTCCTGTGGACTCCTTGGATTCACCGCATGCCTACATGGCCAACCCCACCTCCCCGGTCATGACCTCCTCGGGGATCCTGCATCCTGCCGGCTCCTTGTCAGTGCTGGCTGGGACGCCAGTCAACGGCATCCTGGAGGGTCCCTTCACCGTGTCCTTGGCCAGGCTGGGAGACCTGGGTGAGCTGGCGGGCCAGAACGCCGCCATCTTGTCCATGAGCCGCATGCAGCCGCGCCTGTCCATGGCCGGCCAGGCCAACTGCCTCCTGAATGCCGGCAGTCTGGGTCTCAACGTGGGCATGGTCAGCCCCATCACCGCCGTGCCCTTCGAGTGGCCGCCCCGGATGCCCGGTGCCGTGCAGCAGCCCGCCTCCTCGCAGGGGACCATGCGCCAGGGCCTGGCGCTGCAGGCCCACCGGCAGCAGCTGATCGCCGGCCAGCCCAGCCCCGTCAAGTTGCAGAACCCGGCGGAGCACGCTGCCAGCGGGCAGCCCAGGTGCCTCCCTCCGGCCCCCGGCGTGGGCAGCGCCCAGCAGGGCATGCTGAGGAACGAGATGGGCCGGATACCGGACCGCTGCAACCAGGCCGGCCAACCGCAGGAAGCACCGCCGGCCCCAGCCCCCGTGCCGGCCTTCTTCAAACAGCACAGCAACCCCAGCACGGAGGACTACCTGCCTCCCGCCTCCAAGCACGGCTACACGGCAGGCCGCGACAGTGCACCCAAACATTACCTCCACATGAAGAACGAGCACCCCTACCTAACACCCTCACCAGAGTCACCAGAACAGTGGTCCAGCCCATCTCCCCACTCCATGTCCGACTGGTCAGACTCTACCCCCAGCCCCACCATCATGGGACACCAGCCCCAAATGCAACACATGGCTGACCAAGTAACCAAAATGCAGGTTTTTGCATAAAACTCCTCGTTCTGTTCTCTTTCTTCTTCTTTTGTCTCGAAAGGAAAGGATCTATAGGATGTTAGGACCCTGGGCTGCTGTTGGCTTTCCTCTTGCAATTTCTCCTCTCATTAACGACAAAGAGACACGGCCGGGAAGAGGCTAGTTCTGCAGTGGACACTGGAGGGATCTCCAATGGCAATCGGCTTCACTGGAGGGATCTCCAACGGCAATCGCCTTCACTGGAGGGATCTCCAACGGCAATCGCCTTCACTGGAGGGATCTCCAACGGCAATCGCCTTCACTGGAGGGATCTCCAAACGGCAATCGCCTTCACTGGAGGGATCTCCAACGGCAATCGGCTTCACTGGAGGGATCTCCCAACAGCAATCGCCTTTTGAAATTCGTTCTTTCTTTTTTAAAAAACACATTTCCGAGACGGGAGGATTTCGGCCTCACTGCCTGCTGAAGCTACTGAATCAAAGGAGGGGGTCGAGGGGGGGAAGGAGCAGTTTGCAAGTGCAGCCTGTTACATTTCTTATCACTCCCGGCGAGAGTCAAAAAAGCCTTGACCGTTGCCCCAAACCGACAAACCCTCTCTCCCCACCACCCTGCCCCACTCTGCTGCTGGGCTCCCTCGGCCTTTCCTGCCCACTGACATTACTAATGCCAGACTCTCCAGAGCCATCTCCGTGCTCTCGTTTTCCCCCAGGCGATCATCCTTGGCTGCCAAATCCCACTGGGGGAACGAGTAGTTGCCTTGGAACAGCTTGGGCAAGAAGACTCTGGCACGACTGTCTTTCCAGAAGCAGGAGAAGCCCGTGTCACACAACTAACCTGTAATCGTAGATCCAGTTCCTTTGCCCATGGAACTCCACAATGTGCTATGGAAGCTCTCCAGTGAACTGTAAGCATTGTGATTTAACTGCCTGTAAAAGTCCCTGAGGTTTGTGTCTAAAGCACCATAGCCTCAGCCAAGGACACTCTGCCATTTCAATATATATAATTATTGAGTATTTTTTTAAATGCGACTTATTTTCCCGAAGTCCTGTTCTTTCGCCCAGTATAAAACATTTTAAAAACTTACTGCCTTTGCAACTTGCTATGCTGCCAAGTATTATTGTACAATTATTTAACTCTTTCAGAGGAACACTGTTATTTTATTTTGTATTGTCCATTATCAGGAACTTTCGCTGGGGTCCAAAATCTACACTTTTGCAGTTGGGAAGCCAGATTGGAAGCACAAACCTCGTTCTCAAAAGCCAACCCAGTTTAAGGCTTCCTCAGTAGAGGGACCATAGAGTTTGTCATTTGGCCAGTATATAATCTCTGTAGTTTTCCAATCACATCAGACCACTCCACGTGACCCATACTCAATATGTCAAGATAATGAATTAATGATTACCTAATGCACATTTAAAGAAGAGTGACTTCAACCTATGTTAAGGAAGGGTGACTTCACAGTTTATGTCCATTTTAATTATCTGCGGGAGGTTTAGCTTGATATTGCCCTTCTACTGCTGAAACCGAGTAGCTAACATGGCTCTTCTTTGTGGTAGTGAGTCTGACAAGTCTGAGATTTGGCTTCAAATCACAATCATACGGGGATTATTTGATTGGAATCATACCAGCCACACTGCCTTGGTTTAGAAACTTTGTAATCCCTTTTGCATCCGGTCTTCTGGAGATTTGTTCAGTACGTGATGTGTGATTTTAGCACAATGCCTGAATATTCCTTGTCGCTAGAAGATTCCCCACTGCTAATTATCCAGCAGAACCAGTGGCAAGGCAAGAGTCCTGATCTAAGTAAGATAGGGAGGATCAACTAGCGGTTAACAACCAGGATTTGGTTTCAAGTCTGTACCCTGCATCTTTCACACCCAGAGTCAATATGTCCCTGGTTCACATCAAGCTGTGTAGACTTCTCAAAATGTGTCTGGGCACACATTTAAGGGCACACGAGTAAGAGAACAAGGCAAATGTGATGCAGGGAGGTGAATTTGGGTGGATTGTGTTGGCTTATTTCTAACTTAATTTAGAGGGCTATTGGACATCCAGAGTAAAACCGTTGCTAATTTCTCCATGATCCCAGAATGGGGGAGGCATTTCTTGGCTTCATTCTGCGGCCACCTTTGGCAGCTGCTACAAAACAAGGGGCTTTACACCAGGGACACCCTTTCATGACCCAGAGAGAGAAAGCCAACGCAGGGAAGAATTGATCCAAAAAGACTCGACGGGATGAAAGACAAATTGGATTAAGTTTGGATCGAAACCTCCAGAGATGCTGCCTGACCTGCCGAGTTACTCCAGCACTTTGCGTTCGACGCATGATTCCAGCATCTTCACTTCCTTGCATCTCCCTTGAATCTGAACACCGTGCTTTCAAATCAATGGGCTTGAGATGGTGTGGAGTGGGAGAGATGAGAACATGGAAGAGTACAGAACAGAAAAAGGGTAAGGCTTCCCTCCACTTCCTCTGACTTCATGTCAAGTCTTGGCCTCATTGGGTAAAGCTCTCCATCCCCAAATGTGGTTCTGGGCCTAATTGTGGGCACAACAGTACAGGAGAGGTGTCATGCCCACCCTAGGGCAGGTTCCTATTCTAGACATGGAGGGCATAATACTTTAAGTGGTTTGCCCTATTATTAAATAAAGGTTAATTGACTGCCAACACGTGACCTTGAAGGAGAGGATAGGGACAATTTTTTTATGTCCAATATTTCTTGGTCACGAAAGTTAGGCCTGGACAGTTGGAGTTGGGGAAGGCATGACCAAGAGAAGGAAATTAGTTTCATATAGCAGCACAGTGGCGTGGCTGTTAGAGCTGCTGGCTCACGGCACCGGAAACATGGGTTCCATCCTGACCTTGGGTGCTGTCAGTGTGGAGTTTGCACATTCTCCTTTGCACGATTTTCTCCCACAGCCCAAAGACGTGCACGTTTGCAGGTTAATTGGCCTCTCCTCAATTGCCCCTTAGTGTGGATGAGAAAGCGGGATAACATCGAACTAGTGTGAACGGGCGATCGATGGTCGGCGTGGGCCGAAGGGCCTGTCTCCATGCTGTGACTTCTCCATGCTAAATATGGCAGAGTGTGGAGCGGATGAATGGGGTGGGGAGACCAGGCCAGGCATGGCAGGGGAGAGAGATGCATGTCTGGAAGGCAACAGGTAGCGATGGGAAGCCCTGGAAGACAAGGGGCATGCAGAGATCAGGCATAGTGTTGAGAATGAGAGATGATGGTTCTCTTGGTTTCACTTCCCCTATCTCTTTCATGGGTGGAATGGACTAGGTAATGCCAATTCAAACTCGCGTAGATTCTCTATTTAATTCTTGCAAAGCAACTATAACAGTGAGAGGAGCATCAGACAGCTGGGTTATATTCTTCCAGAGGAACTGAAATTATGAAGGACCTATATATATATTTTATATATTTTTTCTCAATATTCTTGGTCAGAAAATACAACTCAAAACAGTAGAGTGTACATTTATAGCATTAACTGATTTTTTTTAAAGAAAAAGACTGTAAATAAATCAAACTGAAGAACAAAAAAAATCATTTACTCATTTCGAAAATACTTTGTTAATTGTTGAAATGTTTTATGTACTCAAACAAAATTCTATTTCCTATTAGTCAAATGTCACACAGAAACACAGCCAATGTATTTGGCAGTTTATTCTTAGAAGGATTTTCTAGGTATTTTATAATACTTCAAGACTTTTTACAAAAAAATGTAGCTTTAATCTGTACAGAAAAGTATTTTAAGTCACATCTTTTGTATGCAAGAAGTACAGGTTGTGAGGTGAATATACTTCCAAATAAAGCTGTGGAAAACTACACTTTGTGGCTCTCAAGTACTTTGTTTGCAATGAAAACACGCATGGAGGGAATAGACAATAGACAATAGACAATAGGTGCAGGAGTAGGCCATTCAGCCCTTCGAGTCAGCACCGCCATTCAATGCGATCATGGCTGATCACTCTCAATCAGTACCCCGTTCCTGCCTTCTCCCCATACCCCCTCACTCCGCTATCCTTAAGAGCTCTATCCAGCTCTCTCTTGAAAGCATCCAACGAACTAGCCTCCACTGCCTTCTGAGGCAGAGAATTCCACACCTTCACCACTCTCTGACTGAAAAAGTTCTTCCTCATCTCCGTTCTAAATGGCCTACCCCTTATTCTTAAACTGTGGCCCCTTGTTCTGGACTCCCCCAACATTGGGAACATGTTTCCTGCCTCTAATGTGTCCAATCCCCTAATTATCTTATATGTTTCAATAAGATCCCCCCTCATCCTTCTAAATTCCAGTGTATACAAGCCGAATCGCTCCAGCCTTTCAACATACGACAGTCCCGCCATTCCGGGAATTAACCTAGTGAACCTACGCTGCACGCCCTCCATAGCAAGAATATCCTTCCTCAAATTTGGAGACCAAAACTGCACAAAGTACTCCAGGTGCGGTCTCACCAGGGCCCGGTACAACTGTAGAAGGACCTCTTTGCTCCTGTACTCAACTCCTCTTGTTACGAAGGCCAACATTCCATTGGCTTTCTTCACTGCCTGCTGTACCTGCATGCTTCCTTTCATTGACTGATGCACTAGGACACCCAGATCTCGTTGAACTCCCCCTCCTCCTAACTTGACACCATTCAGATAATAATCTGCCTTTCTATTCTTACTTCCAAAGTGAATAACCTCACACTTATCTACATTAAACTGCATCTGCCATGTATCCGCCCACTCACACAACCAGTCCAAGTCACCCTGCAGCCTTATTGCATCTTCCTCACAATTCACACTACCCCCCAGCTTAGTATCATCTGCTGGGGAAAATTGGGGAATATTTCCTTTGGAAAGCAATGCGACAAGTCTTGGGCATCACGGTGGCGCAGTGGTAGAGTTGCTGCCTCGCAGCGCCAGAGACCCGGGTTCGATCCTGACCATGGGTGCTGTCTACGGAGTTTGTACGTTCTCCCTGTGACCGAGTGGGTTTCTTCCGGGCGCTCAGGTTTCCTGCCACATTCCAAAGGCGTACAGTTTGTAGGTTAATTGGCATCGGTAAATATTGTAAATTGTCCGTCGAGCTTTGTGTAGGAAGGAACTGCAGATGCTGGTTTGCACTGAAGATAGATAGACACAATATGCTGGAGAAACTCCCCGGGACAGGCAGCGTAATTTCTATAAAATGAAAACCATTCTACATTTCCCCGACCACCGTCTGCTTTGATCTGTTGTTTTCACACCTTATCTTTCCATATCTTGAGTCTCCCGCTCCACTGACTCTCAGTCTGAAGACGTGTCTCGACCCCAAACGTCTCCCTTTCCTGCTGCCTGCCCTGCTGAGTTACTCCAGCATTCTGTGTCTTATCTTCAGTGTAAACCAGCATCTGCAGTTCCTCCCTACACATCAACGTAGAGGAATTCCCTTATAAACCGCAGTTCCCGCCCGTGTCTTGGCTTTCAACCTTGCTAGATTGAAAAGCTTCTCATCACTTCTGGTGCGAAGATACATTCCTTCTGTGTCTGCAGATGATAGCATTACAGCAATCATGGTGTCACGCAAGTCCCAAGTCCGCAATGAGGTAGGATAGGATGTAGTGGGAGACAGGAAGACAGTGGGAGAACTGGGAAGGGGGAGAGGAAAGAGAGGGACAGAGGAACTATCTGAAGTTAGAGAAGTCAATGTTCATACCGCTGAGGTGTAAACTGCCCAAGTGAAATATGAGATGCTGTTCCTCCAATTTGCACTGGGCCTCACTCTGACAATGGAGGAGGCCCATAACCGAAGGTCAGACTGGGAGTGGGAGGGGGAGTTGAAGTGCTGAGCCACCACCTATCCCTTCTCTCCGGAGATGCTGCCTGACCCGCTGAGTTACTCTAGCATTTTGTATCTATCTCCGGTTTAAACCAGCATCTATCTATCTGTAGTTCCTTCCTACTCATTGTGGTTTAGACATATGCCCGGGTATTGACGCAATAATACAAAGGATTTAACTTTTATAATTTTACCGTAAAATGTAAAACTCTTGATTTTACTGTTCTGACAGTAACATTTTAGAAAACCTTACAGCAAAATAAAACTGCTCTGATCATCCTGCATCCGTCGATGTAAGGAGAAAGACTTTCTGTGCCACATTGTTATTAGTTTTGTTTTATTATTGCCACGTATACACATGTACTGTGGTCTCAATAGATGCGACAATGATAAAACAGATCCAGTAACAATGCAAAGGGTTGAATTTCCTGTTCTTCTTGGTTAGCCTCCTGAAGGTAATTGCTGCCTTTCCAACACATGAATAGATCAGTCACGTTCTCTACATCGGCGAGACCAAACGCAGGCTCGGCGATCGTTTCGCTCAACACCGTCGCTCAGTCCGCCTTAACCAACCTGATCTCCCGGTAGCTCAGCACTTCAACTCCCCCTCCCACTCCCAGTCTTCGGTTATGGGCCTCCTCCATTGTCATAGTGAGGCCCAGTGCAAATTGGAGGAACAGCATCTCATATTTCGCTTGGGCAGTTTACACCCCAGCGGTATGAACACTGACTTCTCCAACTTCAGATAGTTCCTCTGTCCATCTCTTTCCCCTCCCCCTTCCCAGTTCTCCCACTGTCCTGTCTCCAACTACATCCTATCTTTGTCCCGCCCCCTCCCCTGACATCAGTCTTAAGAAGGGTCTCGACCGAAACGGCACCCATTCCTTCTCTCCTGAGATGCTGCCTGACCCGCTGAGTTACTCCAGCATTTTGTGTCTACCTTCTTAACGTTGATTGTCAGTACGCATTTGACACAAGCATGAAACCGGCTGTCCATCGACAGCTAAAGTACTTCTTCCTTTGGGGCAATGAGTGTGGCCTAATCAGCATTCAGGATAGACACAAAATGCTGGAGAAACTCAGCGGGACAGGCAGCATTTCTGGCGAGAAGGAATGGGTGACGTTTCATCATGCCAGGGCAGAGTCCCAATCTTCCATCCTGATGCAGGATGATCACAGCAGTTTTAGGTCCACACTGTCCACGTCTTTTCTTATGGTTGGATTTAGATAATTTCAGAATTTTTCACATTTTAGATCAGTTTTCCAATATTTGCAGCTTTTTATTTTGCTGTAAGGCTTTCTAAAATGTTACTGTCAGAAACGTATAAGATTATTTAGGGGTTGGACACGTTAGAGGCAGGAAACATGTTCCCAATGTTGGGGGAGTCCAGAACAAGGGGCCACAGTTTAAGAATAAGGGGAAGGCCATTTAGAACTGAGATGAGGAAAAACTTTTTCAGCCAGAGAGTTGTGAATCTGTGGAATTCTCTGCCTCAGAAGGCAGTGGAGGCCAATTCTCTGAATGCATTCAAGAGAGAGCTGGATAGAGCTCTTAAGGATAGCGGAGTCAGGGAGTATGGGGAGAAGGCAGGAACGGGGTACTGATTGAGAATGATCAGCCATGATCACATTGAATGGCGGTGCTGGCTCGAAGGGCCGAATGGTCTCCTCCTGCACCTATTGTCTATAACAGTAAAATCAAGAGTTTTACATTTTACGGTAAAATTATAAAAGTTAAATCCTTTGTATTATTGCATCAATACCCGGGCATATGTCTAAACCACAATGTGTAGGAAGGAAATGCAGATTGATACTGGTTTAAACCGAAGATAGATACAAAATGCTAGAGTAACTCAGCGGGACAGGCAGCATCTCTGGAGAGAAGGAATGGGTGACATTTCAGGCCGAGAAGAAGGGTTCCTCCAGCTTTTTGTATCTATCTTCGGACTAAAATTGTCTCATGCAAAAACATAAAGTAACAACTCTTTCACTCCAGTTGCGGTAAGATTCAAATATTCATGCAGCAAAACAAAAGCTTAACCCAACCTTTAATTTATGCATCAAATCTCCAACCCACTGCATGGCCCAATAATCAAATGAGCTGGTGCAGACCAGGAAATTGAAAATGAAACCAAAGATAAGCTTACAGCAGCCCAAAGGTAAGCTTACAGCAAGCAGCCCGAAGGCAGCATGCATCAGGAAATGGACGATGAAATTGAGGTAACTTCTTTGCATTATATTTTTGGTGGTCTTTGCAGATGTTGGACATCGTTAAAGAAAGATTCTCAACTGTGCTTAACTGAACGATTGTACCAAGATCAGTTGGCACCATCGGGAATAATCTCCAAAGACGTACAGGTACATGTAGGTTAATTGGCTGGGTAAATGTGAAAATTGTCCCTAGTGGGTGTAGGATAGTGTTAATGTGCGGGGATCACTGGGCGGCACGGACTTGGAGGGCCGAAAAGGCCTGTTTCCGGCTGTATATATATGATATGATATATGATATGATAAAGATTTCTGCTTCATGCTCTCTCATGCCCAACTTCCCCTGAAAAAGCCATGGAGGTTTTTCCCCTCTCCCCTGTCTCTCAGTCCGAAGAAGGGTCTTGACCCAAAATGTCACCTATTCCTTTTCTCCACAGTTGTTGCCTGACCCACTAGGTTACTCCAGCTTTTTTGGGTCTATCTGAGGTTTAGGGAGTTGGGTAGAGTTAATCAAAGACTTAACTAAGATAAACCAGGGTTTCTTTTCTGCCGGAATTAAACGGGATATGGATTCAAGGAGAATATTGCAGTTATCGAACAGTGCAACAATTCTTATCTATCTTATCTATATTCTCATATACGCCATCTTATCTATATTCTCATATACGCCATATCATATCATATCATCATATCATATATACACAGCCGGAAACAGGCCTTTTCGGCCCACCAAGTCCGTGCCGCCCAGCGATCCCCGTACATTAACACTATCCTACACCCACTAGGGACAATTTTACATTTACCCAGCCAATTAACCTACATACCTGTACGTCTTATCTATATTCTCCAGAGATGCTGCTTAACTGGCTGAGTTAGTCCAACACTTTGTGCCTTTGTCAGGCAGCTGCCCAGTTCCTTGCTGTTAGGTTTTTCTTCCTTGCTTATCTAATTTGGAGGAAGTAGACATGAGAAATAATCATATATTTATATATTTTATTTATTCATGTGTGTGTGTGTGTGTCTACATGTGTGTAACTACTTGCGTGTGTGTGTGTCTCTACTTGTATGTGAGTGTGTGTGTTCAGAACTGATTGGAGCAGAATTAGACCATTCGGTCCGTCAAGTCTACTCCATCATTCAATCGTGGCTGATCTGTCTTTCCCTCTCAACACCATTCTCCTGCCTTCTCCCCATAACCCCTGACACCCCTGATATGTGTGTGTAGTTTAGAGACAGCAGCATGGAAACAGGCCCATCAAGTCCCATGCTGACCATTGACCAACTATCCACACTCATTTTATGTTTTTATGTTATCCCACATTCACGCCCGCTCTCTATGCTCAATAAGGCATCATTCACAGAGGTCGATGAACCTTGAGACCCGCACGTCCTTGGGATGTGGGGGGAAATCAGAGCACCTGGAGGAAAACCACGCGGTCACAGGAAGAGCATGTAAACTCCACACAGACAGCACCCGAAGTCAGGATTGAACCCGGGTCCCTGGCACTGTGAGGCAGCAGCTCTACCCGCTGTGCCACCGTCAAAATGGGCTGCCACAGATCCCACAACATCAATTAAGCATCGGGTAGTGCTGCTGCCTCATAAGTCCAGCAAACAGTTCAATCCTGACCTCCGGTGCTGTGTGTGTGTGTGTGTGTGTGGAGTTAGTACATTCTCACTGTGATAATGTAGGTTTTTTAGAGTCACAGAGTGATACAGCATGGAAACAGGCCCTTCGGCCCACACCACCCAACTTGACCCAGCTATACTAGTCCCACCTGCCAGCATTTGGTCCATATCCCTCCAAAACCTGTCCTATCCATTTTTGGAAGATAGACACAGAAAACTGGAGTAACTCAGCGGGTCAGGCAGCATCTCTGGAGAGAAGGAATGGGTGACGTTTCGGGTCAAGACCCTTCTTCAGATTGGTCAGGGATAAGGGAAACGAGAGTCTCAGACGATGATTTGGAGAGATGAAGAACAACGTAAGCAAAACAAGTAACGATGATGAAGGAAACAGGACATTGTTAGATGTTTGTTGGGTGAAAACAGGAAGCCGGAGTGACTAACACATTACAAATGCGTGCAGATTGTTAGGTGGTTAATTGACCACTGTGACTTATTCCTCGCATCTAGAGCACTGGGAGGATCTAGGAGACAGAGCAATTAGAGACATAGAAAATAGGTGCAGGAGGAGGCCATTTGGCCCTTCGAGCCAGCACCGCCATTCATTTTGACCATGGCTGATCATCAACAATCAGTAACCCGTGCCTGCCTTCTCCCCATATCCCTTGATTCCACCAGCCCCGAGAGCTGGGATGGGAATGTGTGGAGAATAAAATGTGTTTGAGTAGGAACATTGTGAAGAAGAGGTGTACAGACCCAAACCTGGTCTGTCTATCCCTTCCAAAGATGCTGCCTGACCCGTTGTGTTACTCCAGCACTTTGTGCTTAGTGTAATAAACACTGCGTGATGGATATTGGATTCAGTGGGCTGAAGGGCCTGTTTCTGTGCTGTATATCTCTATTGAGTCCATGATTTTATATCTGTGCACAAGGAAGGCAGTTTTTCCACTGGCTTGTGTAGTTTTGGTTTAGTTAGAGATACAGCATGGGAACAGGCCCTTCTGTCCACCACGTCCATGCTGACTGTCGATCCATTCACACTAGTTCTATGATTTCCCACTTTCTCGTCCATTCCCGACAACACTGGGAGAACATTACAGAGGCCAATTCACCTATACAAACCTATATTAAAACTAAACCGTTAACCTACAAACCCGAGGTATTTATTCACAAAATGCTGGAGTAACTCAGCAGGTCAGGCAGCGTCTCCGGAGAGAAGGAATGGGTGACATTTTGGGCCGAGGCCCTTCTTCAGACTGGGTTTCAAACCTACAAACCCACACATCTTTGGGATGTGGGAGGAAACCGGAGCACCCGGAGAATACCCACGCGGTCACGGAGTGAACGTGTAAAACGCCACACAGACAGCGCCCCGTAGTCAGGATTGAACCTGGGCCTCGCGTGCTGTGAAGCAGCAACTCTGCCACTGTGTTGCCCTGGCAACTGGTTATGCAGGAGCATCAATTGCATTTTCTGTTGCTGCCAGAAACCTGCCGTGCAGGTCTGAAACAACTACCTGTGAACAATGAAAGTGAGAGGTTTCCAATCTTGAACTGCAAGGATCCTGTTGCACAGTGGTAGAGTTGCTGCCTCACAGCACCAAAGATCCAGGTTCGACCCTGACTACGGACGCTGTCTGTGTGGCGTTTTACACGTTCACCCCGTGACCACCCCGGGTTTCATCCGGGTGCTCCGGTTTCCTCCCACATCCCAAAGATATGTGGGTTTGTAGGTTAATGGTTTAGTTTTTGTATAGGTGAATTGGCCTCTAATTTTCTCCCAGTGTTGTCGGGAATGGACGAGAAAGTGGGAAATCATAGAACTAGTGTGAATGGATCGACGGTCAGCATGGACGTGGTGGGCAGAAGGGCCTGTTCCCATGCTGTATCTTTAACTAAACCAAAACTACACAAGCCAGTGGAAAAACTGTCTTCCTTGTGCACAGATTATAAAGTCATGGACTCATAGAGTCATATAGCACAGAAACAGGCCCTTCAGCCCACTGAATCCAATGACGTGCAGATTTGTAGGTTAGTTGGCTTCTGTAAATTGTAACTTGTCCCTAGTGTATAGGATAGTGCCAGTGTATGGGGCGGAGCAAGCTTCTTCAACGTGGATGAGTCAGTCTGAAGAAGGGTCTCGACCCGAAATGTCACCCATTCCTTCTCTCCTGAGATGCTGCCTGACCCGCTGAGTTACTCCAGCATTTTGTGAATAAATACCTTCGCTAGTTTACGGGGTGATCGCTGGTGGACTTGGGCTGAAGGGCCTGTTTCCACGTTGTATCTCTAAAGTCTAAAGATCCTGTATATTCTGGGCTGAACCGGTTCTCTCTACTGGGGGGTGGGGGGAGGGGAAACTAAGACTGGGTGACCTTAATTGAAAATCGATAAGAGTTAAATCAATAATTAAACTAAAAGGACACAGAGTGCTGGGGGAAAACCAGCAGGACAGGCAGCATCCCTGGAGAACATGGATAGGTGACATGTGCAGGAAGGAACTGCAGATGCTGGTTTGGCGAAGATAGACACAAAGTGCTGGAGTAACTCAGCATCTCTGGAGAGAAGAGATGGGTGACATTTCAGGTCGAGACCCTTCTTTGACCCGAAGCATCACCTCCATTCTCTCCAGAGTTACTGCCTGACCTGCTGAGTTACTCCAGCACTTTGTGCCCGTTTTGTGTAAACCAACATCTACAGTTCCTTATCTCTACTTAATAATTAATCCAGTTTATTTGAGCCAGGTTTTCATTTGCTGCCACACGTTATTCCTCCCGCACAACCTTCTTGGAGGCAATATTGTTATTAAAACGTCCTCACTACCCCTTTCCATGGTAGTCCATGCCAAAAGGATTGGACAGCCTAGATGCAGGAGAAATGTTCCCCATGTCGGGGGAGTCCAGAACCAGGGGTCACAGTTTATGAATAAGGGGCAGGCCATTTAGGACTGAGATGAGGAAGAACCTATTCACCCAGAGAGTGGAATTCTCTGCCACAGAAGGCGGTGGAGGCCAATTCACTGGATGTTTTCAAGCGAGAGTTAGATTTAGCTCTCAGGGCTAAAGAAATCAAGGGATTTGGGGAGAAAGCAGGAACGGGGTAATGATTTTGGATGATCAGCCATGATCATATTGAATGGCGGTGCTGGCTCGAAGGGCCGTATGACCTACTCAATAGACAATAGGTGCAAGAGGAGGCCATTCGGCCCTTCGAGCCAGCACCGCCATTCAATGTGATCATGGCTGATCATTCTCAATCAGTACCCCGTTCCTGCCTTCTCCCCATACCCCCTGACTCCGCTATCCTTAAGAGCTCTATCTAGCTCTCTCTTGAATGCATTCAGAGAATTAGCCTCCACTGCCTTCTGAGGCAGAGAATTCCACAGATTCACAACTCTCTGACTGAAAAAGTCAGGTACTCCAGCACCTATTTTTCTATGTTTTCTATGTCTATGTTACACAACCCCTACGCACCCCTCGAACAGAAACATCACCCATTCCTACTCTCCGGAGACGTTGCCTGTCCCACTGAGTCACCCCTGCACTTTGTGTATATCCACACTCGATTAGTCACATTGTGTGAGCTCTTTGGAAGTTTCCAGAACTCAGTGTTCTCTTGTCACGCTGACCAGCAACCCTCAAAGTTGTTGACTCATCCAAAGAAAGGTCAAAGTTTTCCCGACAAGAATCTCTGGCACGTTTTCCTTTCAGGTTTTTGTTTCCACATTGAGATCCACTGTCGTAATTCAGATGCAGAGTCCAAAAAAAAAGCTGGAGTAACTCAGCGGGTCAGGCAGCATCTCTGGAGAGAATGGACAGACGAATGGGTCGGGACCCTTCTTCAGACTGATTGTAGTAGTGGGGGGGGGGGGGGGGGGGGGGAGCAAGCTGGAAAAGAGAGATAGGGATAGGACAAAAAGGGTCTCGACCCGAAACGTTACCCATTCCTTCTCTCCCGAGATGCTGCCTGACCTGCTGAGTTACTCTGTGGAATTCTCTGCCTCAGAGGGCAGTGGAGGCCAATTCTCTGAATACATTCAAGAGAGAGCTAGATAGAGCTCTTAAGGATAGCGGAGTCAGGGGGTATGGGGAGAAGGCAGGAACGGGGGGGTACTGATTGAGAATGATCAGCCATGATCACATTGAATGGCGGTGCTGGCTCGAAGGGCCGAATGGCCTACTCCTGCACCTACTGTCTATTGTCTATTGCTCCAGCATTTTGTAAATAATATAGGGATAGGACAAAGCCTGGCAAGTGATAGGTTGGGTAGGAAGGAGCTGGTTTAAACTGAAGGTAGACTAAAAAAGCTGGGGTAACTCAGCGGGACAGGCTGAAGGAGATTCTCGACCCGAAACGTCACATATTCCTTTTCTCCAGAGACGCTGCCTGACCCGCTGAGCAACTCTAGTTTTTTGTGTCTATCATAAGTGGTAGGTTGATGCAGGTGGGGGGGGTTTGATTAGCAGACGAGTGGACAATTGTAGAGATGAAAAGAAGACAAAAGTGTGTTGGATAAAGTGCAGAGAGTTGTAACGAAAATATTTATTTGGTTGCAGAGTACTTTAGCACATCCTGGTTTGTGTAAGGATCCTTATAAATCGGAGTCTTCGCGTTTATATTCCAAATCAGTGCTGAGCTAAAGGTCTTGGGTGACACAAGGAACTGCAGACGTTGGGATCCTAAGCAAAACACAAAGTGCTGGAGGAACTCAGTGGGTCAGGCAGAATTGGTGGAAGGAGTCGACAGGTGACATTTCGGGTCGGGACGCCTTCTACCGAGCGGTTGAAGTGGGGGAGGATGATGGAAAGGAGAGGTGGGGGGTGGGACAAAGACCGGCAAGTGATAGGTGGATACAGGTGAGGGTGGAAAAACTCTGCCCCCAACCTCTTTTCCAGTATCAATCAATCAATCAGTACCCTTCAATCAGCCTGAAGAAGAGTCCCGACCTGAAAGCTCACCTATCCATGTCTTCCAGAGATGCTGCCTGACCCGCTGAGTTACTCCAGCACTTTGTGTTTTTTTTTTGTTAACCAGCATCTGCTCGGGTACAGTCCGAGTCACCTCTACCTCTTTGCGGACATTGGACTTTGTCTATGGAGCTGATGTGCTGCAATGCTGAGAACTACGGTGGCACGGTGGCGCAGCGGTAGAGTTGCTGCCTTACAGCGCCGGAGACCCGGGTTCCATCCTGACTACGGGCGCTGCCTGTACGCGGTTCGTCCGTTCTCCCCGTGACCCGCGTGGGTTTTCCCCCGCAGCTCCTGTTCCCTCCCACACTCCCAAAGACGTACAGGTTTGTAGATTAACTGGCTTGTGAAATTGTAAATTGTCCCTAGTGTGTTAGTGTGCAGGGATCGCCGGTCAGCGCGGATTCGATGGGCCGAAGGGCATGTTTCCGCGCTGTATCTCTAAACTTAAGTTTCGAAGATGAGAAAATGGGATAACATAGAACTAGTGTGAATGGGTGATCGATGGTCGGCATGGACTCGGTGGGCCGAAGGGCCTGCTTCCATGCAGTATTTTAAAAACTAAAGCACCATTGATGCTTGGCGGCAGCGGAAATGAAATGGGGAAGTTAAATGAATGGGTGGTGCAGGTACAGACACGTACAACATTTGAGAAGCATGAATCCAAATCACCAAAGCATAGAAGACAACGCCCAAGTGTTGGTAAATAGCATCAATATGCATTGAGACTAGTTAATGGCTAGCACAGACTTGGTGGACTGAAGGGCCTGGTTCTGTGCCTTATGAGCTTATACATTTGACCACTTTTGAAGGAAGGTATAAGCTAGCAAAGCACACACAACTACATCGACACAAGAACTGCAGTTTTAGTTTTAGGTTTCTTATTGTCAAGTGTACCGGGTATAATAGACCACCATCGAACCATTTATTGCCATGTGTACTGAGGTACAGTAAACAGCTTTGTTATCCATGCCATCCAATCAGATGATACTGCACACAAATACAATCAAGTTAAACTCAATAACAAGAGGTCGAGCAGAGAGGAAGATTCAGGGTGCAGAATACAGTTTAGTTTCGTTTCTTTTTGAGATACAGCATGGAAACAGGCCCTTCTGCCCGCCAAGTTCAGGCCGACCAGCGATCCCCGCACACTAATACTATCCCACACACACACACACACTAGGGACAGTTTACAATTGTACCAAGCCAATTACCCTACAGTCCTGTACGTCTTTGGAGTGTGGGAGGAAACCGGAGCACCAGGGGAAAACCCACGTGGGTCTTGGAGAGAAAGCACAAACTCCGTACAGACAGCACCCGTGGTCAGGATGGAACCCGGGTCTCTGGTGCTGTGAGGCAGCAACTCTACCGCTGCGCCACCGTGCCGCCCCCAAATGTGGGAGGAAACTGGAGCCCCCCCCGGGAGGGAAACCCACTTGTAAACTCCACACGGACAGACAGCGTCGAACCCAGGTCGGGATTGGACCCGGGTCTGTGGCGGTGCTGTGAGGCAGCAGCTGCAACGATGGAACATGAAACTGCCAAGTCTCGCAATTTTGTTGGTTTTGCTGACAGTTGGAGAAGAGCACCAGGCGCCTGAGAGAGCTGTTCCACGCCAATGAGATCCCCGTGGACACCGCCGGGACCCTGATGGTCCGCTACGCCAATGACTACGACAGGGTGGCACAAGACATCATTCGGCTGAAGGAGCAAGGTGAAGGTACGTTTGTAACCACTATGCCCTCGTGTGTAGGCAGTAGATGAGAACGTGGGACAACATGGTACTAGAGTGAACATTGAACACCCACAATAGGTGTCTGGGGCTATGGGGAGAAGGCAGGAGAATGGGGTTAGGAGGGAGGGATAGATAATAATAATAATAATAATACATTTTATTTATATAGCGCTTTTCATATACTCAAAGACGCTTTACAGAGATTTTGAGAACATAGGGAAATGAATAAATAGATAAATAAGTAAATAAATAAATGAACAGAGAAAGGAGACAGAAGGTGAGGTGACCTTCAGTGGTTGAAGGCAGTACTGAACAGGTGAGACTTCAGCGATGTTTTGAATGTGGTGAGTGTGGGGGAGTCTCTAACGGTTTGGGGTAGTGAGTTCCATAGGGTGGGAGCAGCGATGGAGAAAGCCCTGTCCCCCCAGGATCTGAGTTTGGTCCGGATGTGGGGGGATAGGAGATTGGCAGCGGCAGAGCGGAGGGTGCAGGTGGGAGTGTGCCTGTGGAGGAGGTCGGTCAGGTAGGATGGGGCCAGGTTATGGAGGGCTTTGTAGGTTATGAGGAGGATTTTGTACTGGATTCTCTGGGGGATGGGGAGCCAGTGGAGTTTATAAAGGACGGGGGTGATATGGTCACGGATCGAGGTGTGTGTGAGTAGACGGGCAGCGGAGTTTTGAATGTATTGAAGTTTATTGATGATTTTTGAGGGTGCGCCATAGAGGAGGCTGTTGCAGTAGTCCAGACAGGAGGTGATGACGGCGTGGATGAGGGTTTCTGCAGCTGTGGAGGAGAGGGATGGACGGAGACGGGCAATGTTTTTGAGGTAAAGAAGGCTGTCTTTGTGATGTGTTTGATGTGTTTGTCGAAGGAGAGGGTTTGATCAAGGATGATTCCAAGATTCTGGATGTGGGGTGAGGTGGATACTGGGAGACCATCAATGTTGAGGATGAAGTTTTGGGTGGATTTGGTGAATTTGGTGAGCGTTTTTGGACCAATGATGATGATTTCAGATTTGTTGCAATTGAGTTTGAGGAAGTTTGATTGATTGAATGGCGGATCAGCCATGATTGAATGGCGGAGTAGACTCGATGGGCCAAATGGCCTAATTCTGCTCCTAATACTTACGAACATGAACGCAATCACTCTTCAATGGCTGGCGCTGTGGGCCAGAGAGATGGGTTGCACGCCCCACTCTCATTCTTGGATCGGGACTGGCTTTGCAAGGCCTTTGCCCAAGAAGGACAGGACATCTTCTCTTGAGCCCAGCCCCTGGTCCGCACCTGGGAGCTTTAAGTCAAGAGAGAGTGAGACTCGTCCATTAGAGCTCCAACGAGGTGATGAAACTCAGAATACAAGGTTCAGAGACTGGGTTTATGAGGCAATGCCCCTACATCTACACCTCACGCTGCCTCGGCAAGGCCAGCAGCATAACCAAGGACCAGTCTCACCCCCGGTCACACCCTCTACTCCCCTCCCCCATCAGGCAAGGGGCACAGAAGTGTGAAAACCCACACCTCCAGATTCAGGGACAGTTTCTTCCCAGCTGTTATCAGGCAACTGAACCATCCTACCACCAACTGGAGAGCAGTCCTGACCTCCCATCTACCTCACTGGAGAATCCCACTCTATATTTAATTGGACTTGACTTTATCTTGCACTAAACGCCATTCCCTTTATCCTGTCACTGTACACGGTGGACGGCTTGATTGTAATCATCTTCCTCTGACTGGTTAGCACGCAACAACAAAAAGCCTTTCACGGTACCTCGGTACACGTGACAATAAACTAAATTAAACTAGACCCCCGTTTGGTGGAAGAGAATTGGCACATAAGAAATCACAAAGTGGCCTGTCTCTTAGCACTGACCAACTGTCCACATGTTTTAGATTTTTTGTTAGATTTAGAGATATAGCGCGGAAACAGGCCCTTCGGCCCACCGGGTCTGCGCCGCCCAGTGATCCCCGCACATTAACACTATCCTACACACACTAGGGACAATTTTTTTTTTTAAACATTTGCCCTGCCAATTGTGCCCTGCCAATTGTGCCCTGCCAATTAACCTACAAACCTGTACGTCTTTGGTGTGTGGGAGGAAACTGAAGATCTCAGAGAAAACCCACGCAGGTCACGGGGAGAACGTACAAACTCCGTACAGACGGCGCCCGTAGTCAGGATGGAACCTGAGTCTCCGGCGCTGCATTCGCTGTAAGGCAGCAACTCTACCGCTGCGCCACCGTGCCGCCCAAGGTTTAGTTTGTAGTTTAGAGATACAGCATGGAAACAGGCCATTCGGCCCACCAAGTGCATGCCGACCATCACTGTTCACTCTAGTTCTATGTTATCCCACTTTCTCATCCACTCCCTGGACACTAGGGGTAATTTTACGGACAGCAGAACAGTCACAGGGAGAACATGCAAACTCCACGCAGACAACACCCGAGATCAAGATTGAACCCAGGTCTCTGGCTCTGTGAGACTGCAGCTCGACCAGCTGTGCCACTCTTGTGTTTCTGAATGTTATAATAAAGGAACCTGAAATCCAGGTTTTGTAAAAGTGATTCCAGGCACAATTGTCCTTGCACAAGAGTCAATTGTAATCATCAACGGTTGACCTGGTTACAAGTTAACATTTGCAATTATACTTCATCCTCTGTGTGTCAAGCAATAGTTATCCAGGGTGCATCAGTGACCAGATCCAATTGACAATCTTCCATATGAAAGGACTGGTGTCACACCAAAGGCTATCTCTCTTCACGCCCTCTCTGTCTCTTATCTTCTCCCACACTTTGGTGTTGCCCAACCTCCACGGATGTTGAATCCCAGTACATGACCAAAGTTTCCATGTAGCTGTCCAAATCCCATCCGGAAGGGTGTCCGGGGTTTCGGGGAGAAGGCAGGAGAATGGGGTTAGGAGGGAGAGATGGATCAGGGGTGATTGAATGGCAGAGTAGACTCGACGGGTCGAATGCCCTAATTCTGCTCCTATAACATGAACTGGAACTTCAATCCCCTCCCAACAACGCTCCTTGAGTTGAGATGATCTAATTGGCACCTAAAGTAGACAGGATCACTATACAACCAAGAGCATGCACTCTGGTCAAGGTGATTGGGGAGCAGATAGTTGACTTTATATTTACTCGTTAACTTGACCAAAACAACTGAGGCAAACGTAATTCTGGTAACTTTCTTATTTATTTGGTTACAGATTCAGATCATGATGACCCTGGACCTCAGGTAAGGACTAACGTTGCCAGATTTTCTGTTAAATCTTCAGTTTGTTCAATGAATTGGACTATTCCAAGTCAAAGAGACAGAGTTCCCGTCAATTAGAGGCTACAAATGAGGCATCCGCAGGTTTTGTGGTAACCTGAGTTGCCAAACAGTCTCCATGTCGGTCTCCTTACAGGGAAACATTGATCTTGGAGTCAGTGAAAGTTTATCACTATGGGCCCAGTGTCTGAGAGAGGATGTGCTGGCATTGGAGAGGGTCCAGAGGAGGTTTACAAGAATGATCCCAGGAATGATCGGGTTAACATATGATGAGCGTTTGACAGCACTGGGCCTGTGCTCGCTGGAGTTTAGAAGGATGACGGGGAACCTCATTGAAACCTACCAAATAGTGAAAGACCTGGATAGAGTGGATGTGGAGAGGATGTTTCCACTAATGGGAGAGTCTAGGACCAGAGGGCACAGCCTCAGAATTAAAGGACGTGCAGTAAATAAGGAGGAATTTCTTTAATCAGAGGGTGGTAAATCTGGAATTCATTGTGGAGGCCTTCAATTGATATTTTTAAGATGGAGATTCTTGATTAATACGTGTGTTCGGTTTTATGGGGAGAAGGCAGGAAGATGGGGTTGAGAGGGAAAGATAGATCATTCATGATTAAATAGCAGAGTAGACTTGATGGGCCGAATGGCCTAATTCTGCTGCTATAACTTATGAAATTATGAATGTTAACAACCATATTCTGCCCTTATCTTCCCATTTACTCCATCTATTGTAATTGAGTTTGAAATGATCTGTTTGGATAGCATGTAAAACAAACCTTTTCACTGTACGTCGGTACACATGACAATAATAAACCTAAGGTAGACATAAAATGGTGGGGAAACTCAGCGGGTCAGGCAGCATCTCAGGAGAGAAGGAATGGGTGACGTTTCGGGTCGAGACCCTTCTTCAGACTGATGTCAGGGGAGGGGGCGGGACAAAGATAGGATGTAGTAGGAGACAGGAAGACAGTGGGAGAACTGGGAAGTGGGAGGGGAAAGAGAGGGACAGAGGAACTATCTGAAGTTAAAGCCCCCTCCCTTGAATAACTTCAGATAGTCCCTCTGTCCCTCTCTTTCTCCTCCCCTTCCCAGTTCTCCCGCTAGTCTTCCTGTCTCCAACTACATCCTATCTTTGTCCCGCCCCCTCCCCTGACATCAGTCTGAAGAAGGGTCTCGACCCAAAACGTCACCCATTCCTTCTCTCCTGAGATGCTGCCTGGCCCGCTGAGTTTCTCCAGCATTTTGTGTCTACCTTTGATTTGAACCAGTTATTTTCCTACCCATAATAAACCTAATGCTTAGGTTACCATATTGATGCTATTCCACCGCTGGTGCCTTAAGCCTCTTGTATCCTTCTCTTCACAGGACAATGAAGATGAGGACATACAGGTAATGCAAGTCTCCCTCAAGGCTGCACATTGAGTTTATTGTCACCTGGTTTATTCCGCGGATTCTAAGGAAAATTTGGGTAGTGCGATGACGTAGCAGAGATGCTGGCATGTGGGCACGAGGTAGCGTGAATTCACACAGTCATTTCTCCAGAGTGGCAGACTCGGTGGGCTGAAGGGGCCTGTTTCTGCGTTGTATCTCTAAACTCAATAAACTATCGCCATCAGGCTATTAAATCTACAAATAAGCTTTGAACGACATAGACCTGGGGGCATCGGTTTGTCTTTTTGCATTACTATTGTTTGTTTGTTTTTGTGTGCATGTGTGTGTATATACTATATATATATACATTTATATATCTATATATCTATATATATATATATATATATATATATATATATATAAATATATATATAGATATATAGATATATAAATGTATATATATATATTATATACACACACATGCATATAGTGTATATATAGTATACATATACATTGTGTGTGTGTATATATATATATATGTGTGTATATATATATATATATATATATATATATATATATATAAAAAAATATATATATACCCACATATATATATGTATATATATACACACACACACACACACACAATGGTATATGTATACTATATATACACTATATGTGTATACATAGTGTGTGTGTGTATATATGTATACATAGTGTGTGTATATATACATCGTGTGTGTGTATATATATATAGATAGATACAGTATATCTATATGCATATATATATAGATACAGTAGATCTATATGTGTGTGTGTCTGTGTGTACATATATATATGTGTGTCTGTGTGTACTATGTCTATTAATAATAATAATAAACATTTATTTTATATAGCGCTTTTCCAAATGCTCAAAGACGCTTTACAATACAGTCAAGACATAAAAACAAACAAACGAACTGTCCTGACGGAGAAGCGGCGAACAAATAGCGCCAGCGTCCTCTCACGTCAGGGTCCGGCAGTAGACAATAAAGAACACAAGACACACAATTACAATTTTTAACACAAACAGCCATCACAGCGATTGCTCCAGGCACACCCTCACTGTGATGGAAGGCAAAGAAAAGTCTTATCTCCTCCTCATTCTTCTCCCGTGGTGCCACGAGGCGATCGAGGCTCCCGACTTTTGAAGCCCCCACCGGGCGAAGGAAAGTCCCAGGGCCGAGCCGAGCAGGCCGATGAAGGTCCTGAGCCCCTATTCTGTTGTGCTGCTGCATGTAAGACAATCCCATCTCAGTACACACTATCCTAACACTATCCTCCACACACGGGACAATTTACATTTATACCAAGCTATTGTTCTGCTGGGACGTCTATATACTAAAACTCTTGTTTATTTGTTTGTTTGTATGTTCCTGAACTACAGCCAAAATGGCACATGATAGCGCAACAATTTTAGGCCCACCTTACTCGCCATTTGGTGCTAATGGAAGAAGTTTCATTGAAATCGGTATTATATTTGTAAAGTTATTCACATTTTTAAGTTTAAATCTATCTCCTAGGGAGGGAGGGGGGAGAGAGGGAGAGAGAGTGGGGGATTGAGTGGGGGGGAGGGAGAGGGGGGTGGAGGGAGGGGGGAGGGAGGGGGAGGGGGAGGGGGAGGGGGTGGAGGGAGGGGGGAGGAGAGGGTGCTGCACCAATGCAGGAGAGGTTTGGGCCCAATGTGACAATAAAACACCTCTCTCTCTCTCTCTCTCTCTCTCTCTCTCTCTCTCTCTCTCTCTCTCTCTCTTCCCCCCCCCCCCACACTTTAATTATTTGATACTCCAAGACTATTAAAAAGAAATGAGAGTGATAAAAGAGAAATTATATTACTTAAGAGCAGAGTTTTGCCCTGGTCTATTTCCCACCTCTTCCCTTTTCCCAACCCAGTGGTTCTCGAGGACAAGTCGGTCAGTTCTCCAGCTGGTCTGTGGCCCTCTGTGAGGTCGCAGTTCTGTCAGATGCACCATGTGTTATTCCCATGCATGTGGTTAATTGTTTAAGGAAGTCAAACTCTGCAATGTAGTACCCCCAATGCCTCCTCCATTTTCGACGTGTGATTGTATTCACTTTCTGTTTTCACCCAGCACATTGCAGACCGACTAAGGGCTCTTCCGCTGACAGCCGAGAACTTGGAAATGTTTAACTCGGCAAGAAGAAACGAGGTTCCCCGCGAGCCGAGACAGTTTGCTTGCTTGACTTGTGACCGTGATTGGTGGCGTGATGTACCTGAGAGAAAACAGGTAAAGCCACAACAATATTAGACTGTAAGCTACAGGCAGTCAGCAGGGCAGCACGGTGGCACAGCGGTAGAGTTGCTGCCTTACAGCGCCAGAGACCCGGGTTCAATCCTGACTACGGGTGCTGTCTGTAGGGAGTTTGTACGTTCTCCCCGTGACCTCGTGGGTTTTCCCCGGGTGCTCCAGTTTCCTCCCACACTCCAAAGACGTGCAGGCTTGGAGGTTAATTGGCTTCGGTAACATTATAAATAGTCCCTAGAGGTGATCGCTGGCCGGCGCGGACTCGGTGAGTGGAAGGGCCTGTTTCCACACTGTCTAAAATCTAAAACTAGGAAAAACATGTAGGTGTTCATTTCAATGCAATCAATACTAGGGTGGTACAGTGCGCAGCTGGTAAAGCTGCTGCCCTGATCTCTGAGTGGAGTTTGGACGTTCAACCCGTGCGATGTGAGCGTGGGTTTCCTCTGGGTGCTCCGGTTTCCTCCCACATCCCAAAGGCATGTGGGTTTGTCGGTTAATTGGCCCTCTGTAAATTGCCGCTAGTGTGTGGCAAGTGGACTCAAAAGTGGGATATCAGTTGCCAGATTTTGTCCCTCCTCAACCTCTCTTTTCCAGCCTTGCTCCACCCTACTGCAATCAGTTTGAAGAAGTTTCCCAACCCAAAACGTCACCTCTCCATTCCTTCCACAGATGCTGCCTGACCCACTAAGTTCCTCCAGCACTTTGTGTTTTCCTGTTACACCAACTCATTTTTATCTCACGCAGACTGAGATATTGTCTTTGCCCTATCCACGCCTGTCCCAACTTCTTTGTCATTGAAACCTAACTTGTTTTCTCCCCTTCCCAATTCACACTGAACGTCTAGGTCGCTGAAACCTCTGCTCTGGTTTTCTCTCTCCACAGAGGCTGCCTGACCCGTTGGATATTTCGAACATTTTCTGTGTTTGTTTCAGAATTCTAGCAACTGCGGTTTTTCTGACTTTCATAGAGTCATAGAGTGATCCAGTGTGGAAACAGGCCCTTCAGCCCAACTTGCCCACACCGGCCAACATGTCCCAGCTACACTAGTCCCACCTGCCCGCGTTTGGTCCATAACCCTCCAATCCTGTCCAATCCATGTACCTGTCTAACTGTTTCTTAAACATTGGGATAGTCCCTGCCTCAACTACCTCCTCTGGCAGCTTATTCCATACACCCACCACTCTTTGTGTGAAAATGTTACCACCCGAATCCTATTAAATCTTTTCCCCTGCACCTCAAACCTATGTCCTCTGGTCCTCGATTCAGCTACTCTGGGCAACAGACTCTGTGCATCTACCCGATCTATTCCTCTCATGATCTTATAAGACCACCCCTCATTCTCCTGTGCTCCAAGGAATAGAGTCCCAAAAAGGTGGAAAGACTCTAAGGGGAGTAAGAGACACCTGTGGCTGACAAGGGAAGTCAGGGACAGCATAAAAATTAAGGAGAGGAAGTATAACATAGCAAAGAAGAGTGGGAAGACAGAGGATTGGGACTCTTTTAAAGAGCAACAAAAGTTAACTAAAAAGGCAATACGGGGAGAAAAGATGAGGTACGAGGGTAAACTAGCCAATAATATAAAGGAGGATAGCAAAAGTTTTTTTAGGTACGTGAAGAGGAAAAAAATAGTCAAGGCAAATGTGGGTCCCTTGAAGACAGAAGCAGGGGAATTTATTATGGGGAACAAAGAAATGGCAGACGAGTTAAACCGTTACTTTGGATCTGTCTTCACTGAGGAAGATACACACAATCTCCCAAATGTTCTAGGGGCCGGAGAACCTAGGGTGATGGAGGAACTGAAGGAAATCCACATTAGGCAGGAAATGGTTTTGGGTAGACTGATGGGACTGAAGGCTGATAAATCCCCAGGGCCTGATGGTCTGCATCCCAGGGTACTTAAGGAGGTGGCTCTAGAAATAGTGGAAGCATTGGAGATCATTTTTCAATGTTCTATAGATTCAGGATCAGTTCCTGTGGATTGGAGGATAGCAAATGTTATCCCACTTTTTAAGAAAGGAGGGAGAGAGAAAACGGGTAATTATAGACCAGTTAGTCTGACATCAGTGGTGGGGAAGATGCTGGAGTCAATTATAAAAGACGAAATTGCTGAGCATTTGGATAGCAGTAACGGGATCATTCCGAGTCAGCATGGATTTACGAAGGGGAAATCATGCTTGACAAATCTACTGGAATTTTTTGAGGATGTAACTAGGAAAATTGACAGGGGAGAGTCAGTGGATGTGGTGTACCTCGACTTTCAGAAAGCCTTCGACAAGGTCCCACATAGGAGATTAGTGGGCAAAATTAGGGCACATGGTATTGGGGGTAGGGTACTGACATGGATAGAAAATTGGTTGACAGACAGAAAGCAAAGAGTGGGGATAAATGGGTCCCTTTCGGAATGGCAGGCAGTGACCAGTGGGGTACCGCAAGGTTCGTTGCTGGGACCCCAGCTATTTACGATATACATTAATGACTTAGACGAAGGGATTAAAAGTACCATTAGCAAATTTGCAGATGATACTAAGCTGGGGGGTAGTGTGAATTGTGAGGAAGATGCAATAAGGCTGCAGGGTGACTTGGACAGGTTGTGTGAGTGGGCGGATACATGGCAGATGCAGTTTAATGTAGATAAGTGTGAGGTTATTCACTTTGGAAGTAAGAATAGAAAGGCAGATTATTATCTGAATGGTGTCAAGTTAGGAGGAGGGGGAGTTCAACGAGATCTGGGTGTCCTAGTGCATCAGTCAATGAAAGGAAGCATGCAGGTACAGCAGGCAGTGAAGAAAGCCAATGGAATGTTGGCCTTCGTAACAAGAGGAGTTGAGTATAGGAGCAAAGAGGTCCTTCTACAGTTGTACCGGGCCCTGGTGAGACCGCACCTGGAGTACTGTGTGCAGTTTTGGTCTCCAAATTTGAGGAAGGATATTCTTGCTATGGAGGGCGTGCAGCGTAGGTTCACTAGGTTAATTCCCGGAATGGCGGGACTGTCGTATGTTGAAAGGCTGGAGCGATTGGGCTTGTATACACTGGAATTTAGAAGGATGAGGGGGGGATCTTATTGAAGCATATAAGATAATTAGGGGATTGGACACATTAGAGGCAGGAAACATGTTCCCAATGTTGGGGGAGTCCAGAACAAGGGGCCACAGTTTAAGAATAAGGGGTATGCCATTTAGAACGGAGATGAGGAAGAACTTTTTCAGTCAGAGAGTGGTGAAGGTGTGGAATTCTCTGCCTCAGAAGGCAGTGGAGGCCAGTTCGTTGGATGCTTTCAAGAGAGAGCTGGATAGAGCTCTTAAGGATAGCGGAGTGAGGGGGTATGGGGAGAAGGCAGGAACGGGGTACTGATTGGGAGTGATCAGCCATGATCGCATTGAATGGCCTACTCCTGCACCTATTGTCTATTGTCTATTGTCTACTCAACCTCTCCCTGTAGTTCAGACCCTCCAGTCCTGGAAATATCCTCATAAATCTTCTTTGTACCCTTTCCAACTTGACTTTCGGATTTATGGTTTTAATGGGTCTGATTGAGAACTGGATTCGGCCGTGATATCGCACGGCCTCTCTCCACAGGTATCACGATGTCGTCGTTGCAAACAAAAATATTGCCCTGTGCCGAGGGATCAGGAATGGGGTTTGGCTGAATACACTTGTCCCTACTGCAACTATTTTTTCAGGTAAGACCTTGGCGCACCCACCAGGTTGGGTCCCCTTTTGCTCTTGGCGCCTCCCACAAACTGGGTCCATCTTTGTTCTTGGCAACCCTCCCACAAACTGCGTCCATCTTTGTTCTTGGCAACCCTCCCACAAACTGGGTCCATCTTTGTTCTTGGCAGCCCTCCCACAAACTGGGTCCATCTTTGTTCTTGGCAACCCTCCCACAAACTGGGTCCATCTTTGTTCTTGGCAACCCTCCCACAAACTGGGTCCATCTTTGTTCTTGGCAACCCTCCCACAAACTGGGTCCATCTTTGTTCTTGGCAACCCTCCCACAAACTGGGTCCCTCTTTGATCTCACCGTCCCGTCTCTCCCACGCCAGGTCCGCAGTATGGCCTGGAGATTGATGGTTCTTGTTGACCATCGTCCGGAGTTGTTGACTCGGTGTCTGCTTCCCACTTTCAGGAGCTATGGCCAGATGGGTCTCCCTGCCCCGTGCTACAGATGCCGGAGCATCGTCCTGCCCATCCGTATCCTCCCGCCAAGGGAGCAGCGGAGGCAGCCCGGGGGCGGGCACAACCGACGCGAGCCACACAGCTGCTGTGCTGAAGATTGTTGCAACAGGCAAGGTAACTGACCCGGTGCGTAGGAGGCAACTGCAGATGCTGGTTTACACCATGGACACAAGATGGCGGCACGGTGGCGCAGCGGTAGAGCTGCTGCCTTACAGCAAATGCAGCGCCGGAGACTCAGGTTCGATCCTGACTACGGGCGCCGTCTGTACGGTGTTTGTACGTTCTCCTCGTGACCTGCGTGGGTTTTCTCCGAGATCTTCGGTTTCCTCCCACACTCCAAAGACGTACAGGTTTGTAGGTTAATTGGCTGGGCAACTGTGAGAAAAAAAAATTGTCCCTTGTGGGTGTAGGATAGTGTTAGTGTGCGGGGATCGCTGGGCGGCGCGGACCCGGTGGGCCGAAGGGCCTGTTTCTGCGCTGTATCTCTAAATCTAAAAAAAAATCTAACTCAGCGTACAGGACAGGCACCATCTCTGGAGAGAAGGAATGGGTGACGTTTCGGTTCGAGTCCGTTGCCCACCAATGATCACCCGTACACTAGTTCTATCGGCACACTTCTTCAGACCCGAGCTGACCCAAACCTCTATGGGGACCTCCAGGGGGGGGGGGGGGTAGGGTGGGGGCTGAAAATGTGTTGAAAGCCCACCATGATAGCTCCAGAAATTAAACTGGGAATAGAGAGGGTCGCAGCGATAGAGTTGCTGCCTCACAGTGCCGAAGACCCGGTTTGATCCTGACTACGGGTGCTGTCTGTGTGGGATCTGTACGTTCTCCACGTGACCACGTGGGTTTTCTCCGAGTGCTCCAGTTTCCTCCCACCTTCCAAAGACGTGCTGGTTTATAGGTTAATTCCCGGAATGGCGGGACTGTCATATGTTCAAAGACTGGAGCGACTAGGCTTGTATACACTGGAATTTAGAAGGATGAGAGGGGATCTTATCGAAACGTTTAAGATTATTAAGGGGTCGGACACGTTAGAGGCAGGAAACATGTTCCCAATGTTGGGGGGGTCCAGAACAAGGGGCCACAGTTTAAGAATAAGGGGTAGGCTATTTAGAACGGAGATGAGGAAAAACTTTTTCAGTCAGAGTTGTGAATCTGTGGAATTCTCTGCCTCAGAAGGCATTGGAGGCCAATTCTCTGAATGCATTCAAGAGAGAGCTGGATAGAGCTCTTAAGGATAGCGGAGTCAGGGGGTATGGGGAGAAGGCAGGAACGGGGTACTGATTGAGAATGATCAGCCTTGATCACATTGAATGGCGGTGCTGGCTCGAAGGGCCAAATGGCCTCCTCCTGCACCTATTGTCTATTGATGAGGGGGGACCTCGTTGAAACTTACCGAAATGTGAAAGGCCTGGATGGAGTGGATGTCGAGAGGATGTTTCCACTAGTGGGAGAGTCGACAACCAGAGGTCGAGGGGCCTGTTTCCACGCTGTATCTCTACTGTACATTGACCACCTGTATGCGGCACCCATGTTCACCCGTGTTGCCCTGTGTGTTACAGAGCCTTACGTTGCTGGTACCCACTGTGTACATCCCAGCACGCGGAGAGCGCGCGGGCTACCAAGGATCCTGCTCCCCTGCGATGCGCACGAGTCCAGTGGCTCCACCGTGGCCAGTTGCATCAGCCAGAGCTCCCTCATGGAGTGCAGAGTTGAAGACATCATTCGGGAGGATCTCAATATGATCCCTGAGGGAAGCGATGAGGAATGAATTGCTACAGTCCTGCAGTTTGCCACCTCTTCAGCTTGTTGCCCAGAGTAAATATTGACACGGACCAGATGTCAACTCCATCCCACAGCAAGGTTCAAACATACGGACAACCACACAGCGTTCAAAGTTGTTCATTGCAACCTAACAAGAGAAAGGTAGCCTGGTATTCTCCTTAATTAAAACCCCTCTTCTACAACTCTGTGCATTTACTGAAATCATTTGGCTTGCCGATAGGGCCGTAGTGTGTTTTAGATAGTCACGGTGGCGCAGCGGTAGAGTTGCTGCCTCACAGCGCCGGAGACCCAGGTTCCATCCTGACTACGGGTGCCGTCTGTGCGGGAATTGCACGGTCCCCTGGTGACCGGGTGGGTTTCCTCCGGGTGCTCCGGTTTCCTCCCGCACTCCAAAGACGTGCAGGTTTCTAGGTTAATTGGCTTCTGTAAATCGTCCCCAGTGCGTAGGATCGAACTAGTGTACGGGTGATCCTTGATCAGAGTGGACCAAAGGGTCTGTTTCCACGCTGTATCTCTAAACTAAACTAAACCACCTGCATGGGGGTGTTGCATGCAGCCTGTCCACCCGATTATAAGGAGGATGTGGAGGCAACGGAGAAAGTGGAGAGGAGGTTGACCAGAATGCTGCCTGAATACTGCTCTGAATGCTGAATGCTACTCTGAATGCATTCAAGAGAGAGCAAGATAGAGCTCTTAAGGATAATAATAATAATAATACATTTTATTTATATAGCGCTTTTCATATACTCAAAGATGCTTTACAGAGATTTTGAGAACATAGGGAAATGAATAAATAGATAAATAAGTAAATAAATAAATGAACAGAGAAAGGAGACAGAAGGTGAGGTGACCTTCAGTGGTTGAAGGCAGTACTGAACAGGTGAGACTTCAGCGATGTTTTGAATGTGGTGAGTGTGGGGGAGTCTCTAACGGTTTGGGGTAGTGAGTTCCATAGGGTGGGAGCAGCGATGGAGAAAGCCCTGTCCCCCCAGGATCTGAGTTTAGTCCGGATGTGGGGGGATAGGAGATTGGCAGTGGCAGAGCGGAGGGTGCAGGTGGGAGTGTGCCTGTGGAGGAGGTCGGTCAGGTAGGATGGGGCCAGGTTATGGAGGGCTTTGTAGGTTATGAGGAGGATTTTGTACTGGATTCTCTGGGGGATGGGGAGCCAGTGGAGTTTATAAAGGACGGGGGTGATATGGTCACGGATCGAGGTGTGTGTGAGTAGACGGGCAGCGGAGTTTTGAATGTATTGAAGTTTATTGATGATTTTTGAGGGTGCGCCATAGAGGAGGCTGTTGCAGTAGTCCAGACGGGAGGTGATGAAGGCGTGGATGAGGGTTTCTGCAGCTGTGGAGGAGAGGGATGGACGGAGACGGGCAATGTTTTTGAGGTGGAAGAAGGCTGTCTTTGTGATGTGTTTGATGTGTTTGTCGAAGGAGAGGGTTTGATCAAGGATGATTCCAAGATTCCGGATGTGAGGTGAGGTGGATACTGGGAGACCATCAATGTTGAGGATGAAGTTTTGGGTGGATTTGGTGAGCATTTTTGGACCAATGATGATGATTTCAGATTTGTTGCAATTGAGTTTGAGGAAGTTTGATTGAAGCCAAGATTTTATTTCAGTAATGCAGTTTGTCAGTGTAGAGTGTGTGGTGGAGGAGATTGACTTGGTGGAGATGAGGAGCTGGATATCATCGGCGAAGCAGTGGAAGTTGAGACCATGACGGCGGATTAATTGACCAAGGGGGAACAGGTAGAGGATGAAGAGGAGGGGGCCAAGGACTGAGCCTTGGGGGACACCTTGGGGGAGGGGAGCTGTGGGGGATTTACAGTTGTTAATGGAGATGAACTGGTGTCTGTCAGAGAGGTAAGATTTGAACCAGGATAGGGCTGTGCCGGTGATGTTAAGGGAGGTTTCAAGTCGGGTGAGGAGAATGGAGTGATTTATGGTATCAAAGGCGGCGCTGAGGTCAAGTAGGATGAGGATGTTGAGGTTGCCAGTGTCGGAGGAGAGGAGAATGTCGTTTGTGATTTTGAGGAGCGCAGTTTCAGTACAGTGGTTTGAGCAGAATCCGGATTGGAAAGTTTCATACAGGTTATTGGTAGAGAGGTGGTATTTGAGTTGGGAAGCTACAGCACGTTCCAAAACTTTGGACAGAAAGGGTAGGTTGGAGATTGGTCTGAAGTTGTTTGGGGTGTCAGGGTTTAGACCAGGTTTTTTCAGAATGGGGGTGACAGCAGCGATTTTGAGGGATGGCGGGACGATGCCAGTGGACAGGGAGGAGTTTACTGTTGCAGTGATAAGTGGAGAGAGAGCAGGAAGGCAGGCCTTGACAAAGCTGGAGGGGATGGGGTCCAGAGAGCAGGTGGCAGTTTTTATTCCTGTGAAGAGGTCAGAGAGGTCGGTGGTGGAGATTGGGGAGAACTGAGGCAGGGGCTGACAGGATAAGGGGGGGCAGGTGGTTTGAGGGGGAGCAGGTGCGTTGGTGGTTAAGGTGCTGTAGATGTTGTCTATTTTGCTTTGGAAGAATGAAAGGAAAGTGGTGCATTTGTCAACTGTGAATGATTGGGAGATGGTGTCCAGGGGGCTGAGGAGTTTGTTTATTGTAGAGAAGAGTGTTTTTGGGTTTCCGGAGCCAGAGTGAATTATTTGAGAGTAGTAGGTGGAGTGGGCATGGGAGAGGGCATCTTTATAGTGCTGTATGTGGTCTTTGTAGGCTTGGGAGTGAATTGTGAGACCTGTTTTGTTGCGGAGTCTTTCAAGTTGGCGGGCATGAGTTTTCATCACGCGGAGCTCAGGGGTAAACCAGGGAGCAGAGTGGGTGAAGGAAACTGTTTTGGTTTTTATAGGTGCAAGCTGGTCGAGGCAGGAGGAGAGAGTGCGGTTGTAGTAGTGAGTGAGGTCAGAGGGGCTGCGGAGGTCAACGAAGGGAGAGGCGGACATTATTTCAGAGAGGGAGGATGAGAGCGAGGTAGGTGAAACAGAGTTCAGCTTGCGGAAGTTTATTTTGCGTTTTTGCTTTGGAGCTGGGGTGGGAATGTTGACGGACATGGTGATGGCTAAGTGATCAGAGAGGGTGGGGTCGGAACCAGAGAGGTGATGTAGATTTAGTCCAGTGGAGCAGACAAGGTCCGATCAGCTGACCAGAATGCAGGGATGGAGTGACCGGTCTGGGAGTAGACAAACTTGTGACCGGAGCCTCTGTGGATGTATCTGGGTGGTCGTAGAAGTCCGTGGTTGATGATGGCAGAGATGCATGTCGGAGTGGAGTGGTTGTTGAGCTGGAGCAGCCTCGCAGCCAAGTACTTCAGTGCCATGCCAGGCAGGAGCGAAGGAGCATCGAGCCCAGAGAGATCAAAAGGCCACAGCAGGCACAACAGGCTGATCCAGAGCAAGGCCGATGAGGACCGAGGAAGCTGAGCAGCCTGAGGGTTAATACGGAGCTGAGGACGTGCAGGCAGAGGAGGTAGCCAGGCAAGCAGGCAGCCAGGCTAGCGGTAGCGTTAGCGAGTTGATGACTGCAGCGCTAGCTGTCAGGTAACCCACAGGGGAGCAGTCCAAGCCAGCAGAGACAGGAGCACAGACAGGAGTGAGAGGTCCAAGGGTGTGGAGTCCAAGGGTGCGGAGGCAGCGGTGGAAGAGCTGGGCAGATGATACCAGGTCAAGCAGAAGGATTAGTTTAAGTAGAGGGATTTTTTCAAATCTGAGAAATCTTTTTAAAAACGGCAAAATTAATCCAAAAATAGAAGTGGTGAGAAGCGGCGAACAAACAACGCCAGCGTCCTCTCACGTCACGTCCGGTTTTTGGATAGCGGAGTCAGGGGGAACGGGGAGAAGGCAGGAACGGGGTACTGATTGAGAATGATCAGCCATGATCACATTGAATGGCGGTGCTGGCTCGAAGGGCCGAATGGCCTCCTCCTGCACCTATTGTCTATAATATTAGCTACAAGGAGAGATTGGTCAAACCTTGATTGTTTCCTCTGGAACGTTCGAGATTGTGGGGAGACCAGGTAAAAGTACATCAAATTAGAGGAGACATAGATGGGGTAGACAGTCGGAGCTTTTTCCCCAGGGTCAAAATGTCAACAGTTACAGGGCCTTGCGTTAAGGCGGGAAGGGCAAGTGGAGATGCGCGGGCACATTTTTTACACAGAGGGTGGTGGGTATCTGGAACGCACTGACAGGGTTGGTGATGGAGGCGGCTATGGTTGGAGCATTAAAGAGGCTTTTAGATGGGTATATGTATTCAAGAGAGAGTTAGATTTAGCTCTTCGGGCTAGTGGAATCAAGGGATATGGGGAGAAAGCAGGAACAGGGTACTGATTCTGGATGATCAGCCATGATCATGTTGAATGGCGGTGCTGGCTCGAAGGGCCGAATGGCCTACTCCTGCACCTTTTTTCTATGTGCAGGGAATGGCGGGGGGTGGGGGTTATGTATCGTGCATGCAGATGAGATTCGTTTATCTTGGCATCATGTTTAGCACCGCCTTTGTGGGCCGAAGGGCCTGTTTATGTCCTGCACGTTGCTATGTTCTACGACAGAGCAAATGTTTGACTTCTGCACAATTAGTCGTGGAGTGAAGAAGTCAAACATCGTGGCAGGAGGCCCTTCAGCCAACCATATCCGTGCTGTCCATCCATTCTCCATCTGCACTCATCCCATTCACGCCACACTTACTCTGCAGCTTTCTATACCATGTACTCTTTAAATGTTGGAATACCCTCTGCCTCCACTATCCCCTCAGGCTCCATCAAGCCACCGAGGGAAAAATAATTCAGTTTAAAGATACAACATGGAAAACAAGCCTTTGGCCCCATTGATTCCACGCCAACCATCAATCACCTATTCACATTAGTTCTCAGATTTCGCTTGGGCAGCTTACAGCCCAGTGGTATGAATATTGATTTCTCTAACTTCAAGTAGCCCCCGCATTCCCTCTCTCTCCATCCCTCCCCCACCCAAGTCGCACCAGCTTCTCGTTTTCACCCTGCAAACAGCCTACAATGGTCTGTTTCCTTTATCGTCGTTACTTTTTTGCATTTCTTTCGTTCATTGTTCTTTATCTCTCTACATCATCGTCTATATCTCTGGTTGCCCCTTATCCCTAACTAGTCTGAAGAAGGGTCTCGACCTGAAACGGCGCCCATTCCTTCTCTCCAGAGATGCTGCCTGTCCTGCTGAGTTACTCCAGCATTTAGTGTCAATCCTTGATTTATTTAGCCTGGCGCAGGCAGAATGTGCTTTTCCTGTCTAATTTACGATACGATACGAAAATACTTTATTGTCGGGTCAAGTCTAACATTTTTCTTGCATCTCAGCAGCTCCACTTGCAACATCAACAAAGACAAAGAGTGTAATACAAGAAACGAGGATTCACCATAACATTACAATCACAAATGATGACACATTCAAGACCCTTCAACGTACATTTGATCTGGGATTGAGACCCGTGTTTAGTTTCAGGATTGACTGGTGCACAAAAGAGTGCTTCAGTCTAACCTTATTCAATCTTGGCACCCTGTACCTCCGATTTGATGGTAACAATTCGTATTCACTGTTCAGGACATGGTCGGGGTCAGGGACAATATTGTTGGCCAACCTTAGCATGTTGTTGTAAGACATCCGTCTGAAGAAGGGTCTCGACCCGAAACGTCACCCATTCCTTCTCTCCTGAGATGCTGCCTGACCTGCTGAGTTACTCCAGCATTTTGTGAATAAATCGATTTGTACCAGCATCTGCAGTTATTTTCTTATACTATTTAAATGAACACACCTGCTTGATTTTTTCATTATGAATAACAATAGAAACTATATGAGTGTCAGATGGTGAACAAACACTATTTCCTCTGTTTTCTTTGCATTAATCTCAAGAGCATTATTATCACTCCACTCGACAACCTCGTTGGTGCAGTTCAGGGTTGTCTGATTTGCTCAACAGAGATATTAAACCTGTATCATCAGAATACTTTAGAATGTATTGATTTGGCTTGGCAGGTAGATTATGTTACCCAGCAGTTTATTTATCTAACATATGTTCTTTGACACTGCAGGAGAGAGTCTTGGGATCAGAAAAAGTTGAATCCATGTATCAATAGACAATAGACAATAGGTGCAGGAGGAGGCCATTCGGCCCTTCGAGCCAGCACCGCCGCCATTCAATGTGATCATGGCTGATCATTCTCAATCAGTACCCCGTTCCTGCTTTCTCCCCATACCCCCTGACTCCGCTATCCTTAAGAGCTCTATCTAGCTCTCTTGAATGCATTCAGAGAATTGGCCTCCACTGCCTTCTGAGGCAGAGAATTCCACAGATTCACAACTCTCTGACTGAAAAAGTTTTTCCTCATCTCTGTTCTAAATGGCTTACCCCTAATTCTTAAACTGTGGCCCCTGGTTCTGGACTCCCCCAACATTGGGAACATGTTTCCTGCCTCTAACGTGTCCAACCCCTTAATAATCTTATACGTTTCGATAAGATCCTCTCTCATCCTTCTAAATTCCAATGTATACAAGCCTAGTTGCTCCAGTCTTTCAACATCCGACAGTCCCGCCATTCCGGGAATTAACCTAGTAAACCTATGCTGCACGCCCTCAATATCCTCCAGTCTTTTGTCCATTCTAAACATTTGTCCACTTTGCAACGTTTAAAAGACACTTGGACAGGTGCACGGATCGGAAAGGTTTTTTATCGTGTCATGGGTGAAACACCAGCAAATGGGACTAGTGAGACAGGCCATCTTGGCCGTGAAGGAGCGTGCAGTCACAATGAGAACGTGCAAACTCCACACGGACAGCACCCGAGGTCAGGATCGGACTTTGGTCTCTGGCAAAGTTCAGTTTAGAGATGCAGCACGAAAACAGGCCCTTCGGCCCACCGAGTCCACACCGACTAGTGATGCCGGTACACTAACACTATCCCACACACACTAGGGGCAATTTACAATTCTTTTACTGAAGCCAATTAACCTACAAACATGTACGTCTTTGGAGTGCGGGAGGGTGGCTATCAAACTTTACAACTTCTGTCGTGGGGTGGACTGAGACTGAGACTCACCCCTGACCTTCCTTCCTCTGATGAGCTTGAAGGTATGTGCTTTGGCCCGACCTGCACTCAAAGACTGCCAACCTGCTGTTTTTTGCCCTCTTTTTAAACCTGCACTCAAGACTCACCAAGTCCAGCCAACGGCCGTTCTCACCGCTGCTTTGCCCGACCTGCACTCAAAGACCTTGCTTTGTGTCAGGCCAGCCCTTCATGGTCAGAGCACGGAGCTCATTCAATTCCATGGCCGTGCAGGTCTGGAACTGTGCGTGCCTCTTTGGTGACACGGCGATGTGATCCATCATGTTGACCATGATTGGTTCCAGATCCGGTTCACTTTCCGGTAGATTGACTTCGCTCTATGCACCACCGATAGGCACCTCCTCTCCCGGCTTGCACATGACAGTCAAGTCATCGGGCTGTAACCTGAGAAGCATCCTTTGCAGTCTCATTGGTGCTGACAGCAAAGGTTTGAGGAAGATTGCCTGTAGGGGCTTGTGATCCGATTCCACGAGCACTGACTTTCCGAGGATGTAGTGGTGGAATTTGCGGCAACTGCACGATCGCTAACATCTCTGTTTGGATCTGGGCGTGTGGCGTTTCAGTCTCTCTCACTGTCCTTGATGTATATGCTATGGGGTGGCCTTCTTGGAGTAGCACTCCTCCCAGAGCATAGCTACTAGTGTCACACTGCATGACTACATTCTTTGGCACATCGTAGTACGCTAATACAGGGGAAGAGGTGCACAGGTCTTTGAGCTTGTCGAAGCCTCGCTGCTGGGCATGATCCCACTGGAAACGTGCATCCCTCAAGGTCAGGGCTCGAAGTGGTTCATCAACCTTGCCGAGGTGTGGAATGAACTTAGACAGGTGCTGTACGAAGCCAAGGAATTGTTGCACTTCTTGTTCGTTGGCGCAGGCATCCGCTTCACAGCTTCAATCTTTGCCGGATCAGGCCTGAGTCCTGTAGCTGTGACAAGATGGCCGACATACCTCAGACTTCCTGATCTGACGCTTCTCCTCGTTTAGCTCCAGGTTGTACAGCCTTGCCTGTTGCCCCACTTGCCGGATCACTCCATCGTGCTCTATGCTGTCTTTCCCCGATATCAGGATGTCATCCACGATTGCTCTTGCCCCATGGATCCCTTCCAACATTCCATCCATGATCCCCTGGAAGATTTCTGTGGCGCTCTTGATCCCAAATGGGAGGCGGGAGCCAGCGGTAGTGTCCACGAGGGGTATTGACGGTCGTCAGCAAACTCCACTCCTAATCCAGTTTGATCTGGAGAAATCCTGATTTTGCATCTGTGACGGAGAAGACTTTGGCATCTGGCATCGATGCCACTACCTCCTCTACGGCTGGTATGGGGTAGTGTTCTCGTCTGATCGCTTTGTTGAGATCTTTCGGGGCTATGCAGATGCGTACCTTTCCGTTCTTCACTACCGTCACCATTGAGTTCTCTGAGATACACTTGGCTTGTATACACTGGAATTGAGAAGGATGAGAGGAGATCTTATCGAAACGTATAAGATTATTAAGGGGTTGGGCACGTTAGAGGCAGGAAACATGTTCCCAATGTTGGGGGAGTCCAGAACAAGGGGCCACAGTTTAAGAATAAGGGGTAGGCCATTTAGAACTGAGATGAGGAACAAACTTTTTCAGTCAGAGAGTTGTGAATCTGTGGAATTCTCTGCCTCAGAAGGCAGTGGAGGCCAATTCTCTGAATGCATTCAAGAGAGAGCTGGATAGAGCTCTTAAGGATAGCGGAGTCAGGGGGTATGGGGAGAAGGCAGGAACAGGGTACTGATTGAGAATGATCAGCCATGATCACATTGAATGGCGGTGCTGGCTCGAAGGGCCGAATGGCCTCCTCCTGCACCTATTGTCTATTGTCTATTGAGTTGACCCAGTCTGTTGGCTCTTGCCCAGTTGACAATGTGCCCATTTCTCATGTAGCTTCTCTGAGATTTTCTAGGCCAAGGCTTGTGGTTGTCGCCTTGGTGCAACCACAACCGGTTGGCGAGTTGGGTCGATTTTCAATGTGTACATCACATCAATGTGTGCCAGCAATGTGCATCAATTCTGGATACTCATCGATGTTGTGGAGCCTTTGTATCAGGTTCAATCTGGCACTGTCTGTCCCTGGCATCAGCCTCGAGCACATGATACTCAACGTCAAGGGTGTAGTCTTTAACACCCAATGTGTTCCAGTATGTGGTTGGTGTAGTTGTGTGTGGTTGTTCTCCATCTTTTTGAAGGTATGCGCTGGCATTATTGAGTACGAGCATCCTGTGTCTATCTGTACCATCATCTCCTGGCCATTGACGTGCAGAGTTTCATACCAGTCATCCCCTGACTGAGTGAGTGGCTTGTCATGCACAGCATACGCGTGGGCACATTCATAGCCGTCCTCACTATCTTCCTCTGCGGAGGAGTCTGGTGGATAGGAAGCTGCTGCCTTCTACTCAATCATATTTGCTTGCTGCTTTCTCTGTCTGCAGACTGCTGCAAAATGGTTGAGTTATTTGCAGACTGAACACATCCGACCTTTGGCAGGGCCACTCTCATGTTGTGCAGAGTTATCTTCGAGTCGGACTCCTTCTTTGCCTTTATCTGGGCTCCAGTAGTGATTCTTATCCAGTCCAGGTTTGGGCCTTTTCTTTCTGGATCCCATGAAATTGCCTCTGTGTACATAGCATGCACTTTACCCTCTTCTTTGTCGATGGCTTCCATACTCTCTTGGGCTGTCTCATAATTCTGGCCAATACCGATTGCCGCGTCCAGTGTTAGTTCATCTCCTCTCTCAAGGCATTTCTCACGTACTGTCTGGTGGTAGGAACGGAGCACAATTGCATCTCTGAGCATTCTCTCCTCCTTCTCACAGTGGAAATAGAAAATAGAAAATAGAAAATAGGTGCAGGAGTAGGCCGTTCGGCCCTTCGAGCCTGTACGCACCGCCATTCAATATGATCATGGCTGATCATCCAACTCAGTATCCCGTACCTGCCTTCTCTCCATACCCCCTGATCCCTTTAGCCACAAGGGCCACATCTAACTCCCTCTTAAATATAGCCAATGAACTGGCCTCAACTACCTTCTGTGGCAGAGAATTCCACAGACTCACCACTCTCTGTGTGAAAAAAAACTTTCTCATCTCGGTCCCAAAAGACTTCCCCCTTATCCTTAAACTGTGACCCCTTGTTCTGGACTTCCCCAACATCGGGAACAATCTTCCTGCATCTAGCCTGTCCAACCCCTTAAGAATTTTGTACGTTTCGATAAGATCCCCCCTCAATCTTCTAAATTCCAGCGAGTACAAGCCGAGTCTATCCAGTCTTTCTTCATATGACCACATCCATATCCACTTCCACCACACTGTATAGATGGGACTGTGGTCTAGTGTACTCACTGTGTCTTGAGACACTTGACGTTCGGCTCTCGATTTGTCCCTTTTCAGCTTCAGGATTGCTAATTCCTTTTCTGGATTCTCCTAGCGTTTGAGGCCCTCTGAGGGGGGCGCTGTGAACCGTTTATGTATGTGCTGTTATGTTCGTGTGCCATTGTATGTTCGTTTCTTAGTAGCTGAACTGATGTACAGCACTTTGGTCAACGTGGGTTGTTTTTAAATGTGCTATACAAATAAAATTGACTTGACTTGACTTGACGGACTTTCCTTTTCCCAATTCATACGTGATTTAAGGACACGGGGACTATTTCAGTGTTTCAGGTTCGAAACTTCTGACACCATGTCACATATTCGAGTCGCACACGCTGTGTCCTGTGTTGAACTCGTTTAGTTCCCGGGCCTGGCCGTGATGTCATGTCCTCTTAGCAGGTACGATGTCATTTCCTCTTACAAGCAGATACAATATCTTACAGCGTGGGTTTCCACCGGGAGCTCCGGTTTCCTCCCACATCCCAAAGACGTGCGGGTTTGTTGGGTAATTGGCCCTCTGCAGATAGCCCCCTAGTGTGTGGAGGGCGTGCAGCGTAGGTTCACTAGGTTAATTCCCGGAATGGCGGGACTGTCGTATGTTGAAAGGCTGGAGCGATTGGGCTTGTATACACTGGAATTTAGAAGGATTTAGAAGGATGAGGGGGGATCTTATTGAAACATATAAGATAATTAGGGGATTGGACACATTAGAGGCAGATAACATGTTCCCAATGTTGGGGGAGTCCAGAACAAGGGGCCACAGTTTGAGAATAAGGGGTAGGCCATTTAGAACGGAGATGAGGAAGAACTTTTTCAGTCAGAGGGTGGTGAAGGTGTGGAATTCTCTGCCTCAGAAGGCAGTGGAGGCCAGTTCGTTGGATGCTTTCAAGAGAGAGCTGGATAGAGCTCTTAAGGATAGCGGAGTGAGGGGGTATGGGGAGAAGGCAGGAACGGGGTACTGATTGAGAGTGATCAGCCATGATCGCATTGAATGGCGGTGCTGGCTCGAAGGGCTGAATGGCCTACTCCTGCACCTATTGTCTATTGTCTATTGAATGCGGGATAACATAGAACTAGTGTTAACGGGCGATCGATGGTCGGCATGGACTCGGTGGGCCGAAGGGCCTGTTTCTTTCAATCAATTAATTAAAAACATGGATAGGTTCGATAGGATTAATTGGTCGATATTAGTACAGGTGTCAGAGTTTATGGGGAGAAGGCAGGAGAATGGGGTTAGGAGGGAGAGATAGACCAGCCATGATTGAATGGCGTGGACATGATGGGTTTACCATTTTACTTCAGTATTTCCCAAACCTCCCCGCCATGATTGAATGGCGGAGTAGACTTGATGGGCTGAATGGCCTCATTCTATTCCTATTCCTTATGACATGATATAAATTGAGTGGGTGGGATGTTGAGGGAGTTTGTGATGTTGTGAGGAATATAAAGTGGGATCAATGTAAATAGGCGATCGAGGGCAGACGCAGACTCGATGGGCTGAAGGGCCTGTTTCCTCGCCATCTCTCTCCCTCCATATGATCAGTAGACCAGGCAGCACCTGTAGAGGGGGGAGAATCCTCAATCTTTTCAGGCTGACAATCTTTTGTTGGACCGGGGAAATGTTTGATAATGTGGGGGGAAGGGAAAGAACTGGAAGAAAGATGGATTACGTGATTAATGGGACTGTGGTGCAAATGATGAGCAGAGAAAGACATTTGGATGTGCAGTGAATGGAGGGATATGGATCACTCGCAGGCAGGGCAGATTAGTTGAACTTAGCATCATGTTCGGCACAGACATTGTGGGCCGAAGGGCCTGTTCCTGTGACGCGCTGTTCTATTTTCTATGACACTGGTGAATCTGTGGAATTCTTTGCCTCAGAAGGCTGTGGAGGCCAAGTCAGAGGATATTTTTACTTTCTTAATTTTTTTTATTTTATAATTGATTACAATGCATATAACAAGGGCGCCACGGTAGCGCAGCGGTAGAGTTGCTGCTTTACAGCGAATGCAGCGCCGGAGACACAGGTTCGATCCTGACTACGGGTGCTGCACTGTAAGGAGTTTGTACGTTCTCCCCGTGACCTGCGTGGGTTTTCTCTGAGATCTTCGGTTTCCTCCCACACTCCAAAGACGTACAGGTATGTAGGTTAATTGGCTGGGTAAATGTAAAAATTGTCCCTAGTGGGTGTAGGATAGTGTTAATGTGCGGGGATCGCTGGGCGGCACGGACTTGGAGGGCCGAAAAGGCCTGTTTCCGGCTGTAGATATATGATATGATATGATAACAACAACAGTAAACCCCATCCCTCCCCTTCCCTACATAATCATGAAAACAAACAAAAACAAACAAATAAATAAATAAAAATACATTTAAAAAAAAAACATAACTACAATGTAACAAAAAAAAAACAAAAGGACAAAAACATGAGGCAAGGTAATTTTCACAAGTCAAATATTTCAGTGTTTTCACTGCTGGATTCAAAGAAGGTACAGAAGCGTGTGGCATTGAGGGGATAGTTTTACTTGTCCTTAATATGCTGCAGCACTGGGTTCCATATGTTGAAGAACTTTTGAGGGTTGAAGAACTTTTGAGGATATTTTTAAGGCAGAGATAGATAGATTCTTGAATAGTACAGGTGTCAGAGGTTATGGGGAGAAACCATTCAATCATGGCTGATCTATCTCTCCCTCCTAACCCCACTCTCCTGCCTTCTCCCCATAACCCCTGACACCCGTACTAATCAAGAATCTGTCTATCTCTGACTTTGAAATAACCACTGACTTGGCCTCCACAGCCTTCTGTGGCAAAGAATTCCACAGATTCACCACCCTCTGACTAAAGAAATCCCTCCTCATCTCCTTCCTAAAGGAACATGCTCAAATTCTGAGGCTGTGCCCTCTGGTCCTAGACTCTCCCACTAGTTGGAAACATCCACTCCACATACGGGTGTCACAGGTAATGGGGAGGAGGCAGGAGAATGGGGTTAGGAGGGAGAGATAGATCAGCCATGATTGAATGGTGGAGTAGGCTTGATGGGCCGAATGGCCTAATTCTACTCCTATTCCTTATGATCTTATTATCCGTTCCATCCAAGTCTTTCTGGATGGCTTCACTATTCTCTTGACAACTCAATTTTCACCTGCACTACAATCTTGTTGATCAGGTAATCCGTCTGCCTTTTAGTTCTTTCTCAACTGTCCTTTCCTCCAGCTACAAAAGCTTTCTATGCTACACCAAGATCGGTGTGGAGTCCAGCTACTCTAACCAAAACGGGTGGGGCTGATCACATGCATCAGGTAGTGTGGGAAATAGACTGGGTTGGCTAAACCTTTGTCAATAAGTACTGTAAATTTAACATGAGGGCGTGGTAAAATTGGTTTAACTCCACCTCTGCTGTTCTTGCTGTTTGTGTTCTCGAGGTAGAGAAAAATAAACGCTGGACTAGATGCCCTGGAATTGTAGGTATAGTTTCTGATCTGAACTCATTGGGCCATTGAACCAGGATGAGGTGGTGACTGACTCCAGGCGTTTAATTCCAATGCAGATGTTTTTCTGTGAATGCGTTTTGTGACTGCAAACGCTCATTGCCAATTGAACACCTGACCGACCGGCAGAATGAAATCACAGGTAAGAACGAGCAGGGAGGGAGAGGCGGAGGGACCTTTTGCTTGCTGCAGCTTTATGGTTTTAACAGTAGTTAAGGCAGAGACTTGGCTGACAAACCTGAGAGCATAATTCTTTTTTTGACAGGGGAAATAAGCCATGCGTGACGATTCCAGGCAGCATCTGTGGGGGGAATGGCCAGGCCATGTTTCGGGTCGGGACCCTTCTACTAACCTTCTTCCGAAACATCGTCCGGCCATTCCCACCACAGGTGCTGCCTGACCTGCTGAGATTCTCCGGCACTTCTGCTCACGATTCCAGCATCTGAAGTTTCTTGTGTCTCAAGAAAAACCCATGAGATGGATTGTTTTTTAAGCGCTGTAAAAATGTGCAAATGGGGCCCTGAGGCAGGTGATTCTTTTTAGAAATCAGACGGAAGAAACTACAGACGTGAGGATTGTATTCAGATTTCGGCATCATGATACAGGAAAAATGCTGTTGGGCTGGAATGATAGCAGAGAGGATTTACGAGAATGTTGCCAGGACTCGAGGTCCTAAGCTATAGAGACACATTGGGCCGCCTAGGACTTTATTCCCTGGAGCGTAGGAGGATAAAGGCTGATCTTAAAGAGGTGTGTAAGATGATGAGAGGACTAGATAGGGTGAATGCACATTCTTTTTTCCAGAGTAGAATAATTAAGAACTTCCAAAGACAGGTTTAGGGTGTGAGTTAGTTTAGTTTAGAGATACAACGCGGAGAGAGGCCCTTCGGCCCACCAAGTCCGCACCGACCTGCGATCCCCGCACATTAACAAAACCTTAGACACACAAGGGAACAATTTCATATTTACACCAAACCAATTCACCTGCAAACCTGTACGTCTTTGGAGTGTGCGAGAAATCTGAAGCGCTCAGGGAAAACCCACGCAGGTCACAGGGAGAACGTACAAACTCCGTACAGACAGCACCCGTAGTCAGGTATTTATTCACAAAATGTTGGAGTAACTCAACAGGTCAGGCAGCATCTCAGGAGAGAAGGAATGGGCGATGTTTCGGGTCAATAGACAATAGACAATAGACAATAGGTGCAGGAGTAGGCCATTCAGCCCTTCGAGCCAGCACCGCCATTCAATGCGATCATGGCTGATCACTCTCAATCAGTACCCCGTTCCTGCCTTCTCCCCATACCCCCTCACTCCGCTATCCTTAAGAGCTCTATCCAGCTCTCTCTTGAAAGCATCCAACGAACTGGCCTCCACTGCCTTCTGAGGCAGAGAATTCCACACCTTCACCACTCTCTGACTGAAAAAGTTCTTCCTCATCTCCGTTCTAAATGGCCTACCCCTTATTCTTAAACTGTGGCCCCTTGTTCTGGACTCCCCCAACATTGGGAACATGTTTCCTGCCTCTAATGTGTCCAATCCCCTAATTATCTTATATGTTTCAATAAGATCCCCCCTCATCCTTCTAAATTCCAGTGTATACAAGCCCAATCGCTCCAGCCTTTCAACATTCGACAGTCCCGCCATTCCAGGAAATAACCTAGTGAACCTACGCTGCACGCCCTCCATAGCAAGAATATCCTTCCTCAAATTTGGAGACCAAAACTGCACACAGTACTTCAGGTGCGGTCTCACAAGGGCCCGGTACAACTGTAGAAGGACCTCTTTGCTCCTATACTCAACTCCTCTTGTTATGAAGGCCAACATTCCATTGGCTTTCTTCACTGCCTGCTGTACCTGCATGCTTCCTTTCATTGACTGATGCACTAGGACACCCAGATCTCGTTGAACTCCCCCTCCTCCTAACTTGACACCATTCAGATAATAATCTGCCTTTCTATTCTTACTTCCAAAGTGAATAACCTCACACTTATCTACATTAAACTGCATCTGCCATGTATCCACCCACTCACACAACCTGTCCAAGTCACTCTGCAGCCTTATTGCATTTTCCTCACAATTCACACTACCGCCCAGCTTAGTATCATCTGCAAATTTGCTAATGGTACTTTTAATCCCTTCGTCTAAGTCATTAATGTATATCGTAAATAGCTGGGGTCCCAGCACCGAACCTTGCGGTACCCCACTGGTCACTGCCTGCTATTCCGAAAGGGACCCATTTATCCCCACTCTTTGCTTTCTGTCTGTCAACCAATTTTCTATCCATGTCAGTACCCTACCCCCAATACCATGTGCCCTAATTTTGCCCACTAATCTCCTATGTGGGACCTTGTCGAAGGCTTTCTGAAAGTCGAGGTACACCACATCCACTGACTCTCCCCTGTCAATTTTCCTAGTTACATCCTCAAAAAATTCCAGTAGATTTGTCAAGCATGATTTCCCCTTCGTAAATCCATGCTGACTCGGAATGATCCTGTTACCGCTATCCAAATGCTCAGCAATTTCGTCTTTTAGAATTGACTCCAGCATCTTCCCCACCACTGATGTCAGACTAACTGGTCTATAATTACCCATTTTCTCTCTCCCTCCTTTCTTAAAAAGTGGGATAACATTTGCTATCCTCCAATCCACAGGAACTGATCCTGAATCTATAGAACATTGAAAAATGATCTCCAATGCTTCCACTATTTCTAGAGCCACCTCCTTAAGTACCCTGGGATGCAGACCATCAGGCCCTGGGGATTTATCAGCCTTCAGTCCCATCAGTCTACCCAAAACCATTTCCTGCCTAATGTGGATTTCCTTCAGTTCCTCCATCACCCTAGGTTCTCCGGCCCCTAGAACAGTCTGAAGAAGGGTCTCGACCCGAAACGCCGCCCATTTCTTCTCTCCTGAGATGCTGCCTGACCTGCTGAGTTACTCCAGCATTTTGTGAATAAATACCGTCGATTTGTACCAGCATCTGCAGTTACTTTCTTACAGCACCCGTAGTCAGGATCGAACCCGGGTCTCTGACACTGCAAAGGCAGTAGCTCTACCACTGCGCCACCGTGTTGCCCTGAGGAGCAGGTTTTTTCACACAGAGGGAGATGGGATTATGGAACGAGCTGCCAGAGGAAGTAGTTGTGGCAGGTACAATAACAACATGTAAAAGACAGACAGGTAGATGGATAGAAAAGGGTTGGAGGGTCATGAACCAAATGCACATTCATGAGGCTAGCTTAGTTGGGGCATCTTGGTTAGCATGGATGTTTTGGGCTGAAGGGCATTTTCCTCCACTATTTAACTCTCCTGATTATATGGCGGGTAAAAGGAAGGTCAGAATCACTCCGTGGACCGAAAGGCATGTGCTCTATGATGCACTCACCCAACCTGTTTAATTTCTCCAACGTAGAGGAGACCACACCTAAATAATCAAGTGCAGTGCACTAAATTGAAAGAAGTTCAAGTTGAATCCATGCTGACTCGGAATGATCCTGTTACTGCTATCCAAATGCTCAGCAATTTCGTCTTTTATAATTGACTCCAGCATCTTCCCCACCACTGATGTCAGACTAACTGGTCTATAATTACCCGTTTTCTCTCTCCCTCCTTTCTTAAAAAGTGGGATAACATTTGCTATCCTCCAATCCACAGGAACTGCTCCTGAATCTATAGAACATTGAAAAATGATCTCCAATGCTTCCACTATTTCTAGAGCCACCTCCTTAAGTACCCTGGGATGCAGACCATCAGGCCCTGGGGATTTATCAGCCTTCAGTCCCATCAGTCTACCCAAAACCATTTCCTGCCTAATGTGGATTTCCTTCAGTTCCTCCATCACCCTAGGTTCTCCGGAGGAGAGGGAGAGGGGAGGAGAGGGAGAGGGGAGGAGAGGCAGAGGGGAGGAGAGGGTGCTGCACCAATGCAGGAGAGGTTTGGCCCCAACGGGTCCACTTGGTCTAGTGTGTTATAAACCTGCAGTGTTACATCCTTGCTTTTATATCCCCAACTTGGAGATAGTTTTATCGATTTCTCAGAAGCCTCCATCCATGTTGAAAGGCTGGAGCGATTGGGCTTGTATACACTGGAATTTAGAAGGATGAGGGGGGATCTTATTGAAACATATAAGATAATTAGGGGATTGGACACATTAGAGGCAGGAAACATGTTCCCAATGTTGGGGGAGTCCAGAACAAGGGGCCACAGTTTAAGAATAAGGGGCAGGCCATTTAGAACGGAGATGAGGAAGAACTTTTTCAGTCAGAGAGTGGTGAAGGTGTGGAATTCTCTGCCTCAGAAGGCAGTGGAGGCCAGTTCGTTGGATGCTTTCAAGAGAGAGCTGGATAGAGCTCTTAAGGATAGCGGAGTGAGGGGGTATGGGGAGAAGGCAGGAACGGGGTACTGATTGAGAGTGATCAGCCATGATCGCATTGAATGGCGGTGCTGGCTCGAAGGGCTGAATGGCCTACTCCTGCACCTATTGTCTATTGTCTATTGTCTATAGTCTTCTCAAAATGAATGCTAACATCTCCGACCAGGATGGTCAAGTGGTTAAGGCGTTGGACTTAAGATCCAATGGACAGTGTGTGTGTGTGTGTGTGTGGGTGTGTGTGTGTGTGTGTGAGAACTCCTCCAGGTCCTTTTTCGCCAGAGATTCTGCCTGACCCGCTGTTAGATTTTTTTTAGATTTAGAGATACAGCGCGGAAACAGGCCCTTCGGCCCACCGGGTCCGCGCCGCCCAGCGATCCCCGCACATTAACATTATCCTACACACACCAGGGACAATTTTTAAAAAACATTTGCCCAGCCAATTAACCTGCACACCTGTACGTCTTTGGAGTGTGGGAGGAAACCGAGGATCTCGGAGAAAACCCACGCAGGTCACGGGGAGAACGTACAAACTCCGTACAGACAGCGCCCGTAGTCAGGATCGAACCTGAGTCTCCGGCGCTGCATTCGCTGTAAGGCAGCAAACTCTACCGCTGCGCCACCGTGCCGCAAGTTACTCCAGCACTGCGTCTAACTTTAGTGAGTTAGTTTAGTTATTGTCACATGTACAGAGATACAGTGAAAGCTTGTTCTACAGGTGATCCAGTCATATCACACACTGCAACAGATCCTCCTCTGGAACAGCAGGCAGAGAGTTGCCATGTGGGGTTGCCAACTGTCCCGTATTAGCCGGGACATCCCATCTATTGGGCTAGACAGTCTGAACCTTTTTCCCAACTTGGAGATAGCTTTACCGATTTCTCAGAAGCCTCCATCCCAGGCAAGGATAACTTCACAATTCAGGTGCTTTTCCAACACACACACATATATACACACTCAGCACCCATTCATTCAAAACTTCCCGAAGATTCCCCACCCAAAGTTGGGAATTGTCCGTGGAGCGCGGGAGAGGGGTGGAAACTGGGAGGAGTTGATGGGAAGATGTGGAGAATTAAAGGGGCATGGCTTCAAGGTGAGCGGGCAAGGTTCCAAGGAGAAGTGCAGGCATGTTTTCCACACAGAGAATGGCAGGTGTTTTGAACAGGATGCCAGGAGAATGCTGGAGGCATTTTATGATACTGGTTTTTAAGAAGATCTTATGCAAGTGGAAATGCAGGCAATGGTCAAATATGGATCACGTGTGTTGTGATATTGCTGGGAGTACTTTGTGTATCCCAAGGACTACTTTGTTTTTTGGGGTTGATTTGAGTGCCTGTTTGATGTTTTTATTGTTGGACTGTGTTTTTGGGGGTTTTAGGGTGTGTGATTTGAATGCCTATTTAATGCTTCTATTGTTGGACTGTGTTTTGGGGGGTTTTTGGGGTTGGGTAATTTGGGTGCCTGTTTAGTGCTTTTATTGTTGACTGTAGGTGATTGAATTAACATTTTGTTCAAGATGGCCGCGCCGTTGTGTTTGGCTGCCTGCCACTGTATGTTTCTTTTTTTTCCTAGTCAGATGTGCAGCACTTTGGTCAACGTGGGTTGTTTTTAAATGTGCTATACAAATAAATTGACTTGACTTGACTTGACTTGTTTGCCTGTGTAGTACCGTGTATGTAAGAGATTGGTGTGATTAGGTGGGCACTCTGGTTCCAGGTGGCCACGGGATAAAGTCAAGTCAAGTCAAATTTATTTGTCACATACACATACACGATGTGCAGTGAAATGAAAGTGGCAATGCCTGCGGATTGTGCACAAAAAGAATTACAGTTACAGCATATAAATAAAGTTAATAAGTTACTATTAGTGTCGACAAAAATTTAGTCTCTGGGGTTATAAAAGTTGACAGTCCTGATGGCCTGTGGGAAGAAGCTTCGTCTCATCCTCTCCGTTTTCACAGCTTGACAGCGGAGGCGTTTGCCTGATTGTAGCATCTGGAACAGTCCGTTACTGGGGTGGCAGGGGTCCCTCATGATCTTGCTTACCTGGAGTTGAGCTCCAGCATTGTAACCTTTTACACACGTGTACCTGTGGTCCGTCCAGAGTCTCAACAAAGGTACAACAGGTACCGGACCACGAAGCACAACAACGTGCTGGCAGAGAAGAATAATCTGTTTTGGCATCATGTTTGGCACGGACATCTTGTGCTAAAGAGCATGTTCCTGTGCTGTAGTGTTCTCTGTTTTATCTTGGGATAAAATGAGGCCTTCTTTCAAAAGAAGTGATAGAAAGATTGGTGCAGTGAGAATAAGCTGTGAACAAACCCAGGTTTACAACATCTTAGCATTGTTCGCCCTCAAATCAGGTTGGCACATTACCACAGCTGTCTGATCTGCTGTCTCTCATCGCCACTGAAGCTGTCTGTGTGGAGTTTGCACGTTCCTTCTGTAAATGCATGGATTTTCTCCGTTGCTCCAGCTCCCTGCCTCTCGTCCCAAAGACATGTGGGCTGGGGGGTTAATTGGCCACTGTAAAATTGCCCCTAAAGGGTAGACGGGATGTAGAAACTGCAGGGCGCGGATGAAAATTTGGAGAAAATAGATTATTGGGGAGAAAATGGGAAAAAATGGGCTGTGTTTGCATTCTATGTCAGAAGAGAATAAGGAAAATTCTGTACTTGTAATTTTGCAAATTAGCAATCTTGTCCTAATCTCATTGTTCTTAAATTGTCGTGTTACTTTAGTGCTTTAAAAAAAATCAAGTTCACAGTTCAATTGACAAAACCTCAGAGTTTAGGAATGGCAGGAGTCAATTTGGGAAAACGCTTGGAATAATTAAATTAATTGTGCTTTAATGAACATATTGTAGCGACCATAAAGAGTGGTCCCGGTCGTCGAACCCTCAGATTGGCCGGAAAGGTCACGTGTAGGCGCGACCGTGGGGATTGGTCCAGAGAGCGACATCGCTGATTGGACAGCGATGTCATGTGCGCTTTTGGCGCCCAAAAAGAGCAGTTCAGAGAAGTCTTCGAAGAAGACAGTGAATTTTTGATGGTTGTCCTTTACCTTGTTGTTTAACCTTTGTATTCGAATATTGCTGTCGCAATAAACTTCTTCTACAACCAACAAGTTTCCGGACGCGCCATATTGGTGACCCCGACGTGATCTGGACGATCACCGACCATGAACGAACACGACGCCCCGTTGTTGGATGCTGCACCTTCCGTCGTTTTGGACACATCAACCGCAATCTTGGTTTGTCCACACCGAAGCCCAATTTCATTTAAGGAACATATCAGCCGGATCGACGAAGTATTACTATCTCGTCAGCGCTCTATCACCGGAGACAACCACACGCGTGATGCGGTTCATCGTTAATCCGCCTGCGGAAAGCAAGTACGAGGCAATGAAGACATTGTTACTGCGAACCTTCGGGTTTCATAGGCACGATCGCGCTAAAAAACTTCTGCACCTACCGGATCTCGGAGATCGACTGCCGTCCGTTCTCATGGCTGAGATGATGATGCTAGCCGGTGAGCATACGGATTGCCTCATGTTCGAACAGGCATTCCGAGAGAAGCTTCCCGAAGATGTCAGACTGCTGCTCACGGATTGTTCTTTTAAGGACCCCGAAGCATATGCAGAAAAAGCGGATGCGCTCATAGCGGCCAAATCGAAGGCAAGCGGTTCGATCAACAAGGTCTCGACATCAGTGACCACGCCACAGCGACATCAAGATGGCGCCGCGTCTCCCGCCAGTCCTCCAAAAGCCCGCCAAAAAGATCCGCACAAGCGCGGCTGGTGCTATTATCATCTACGATGGGGTAGAGAATCCCGCAACTGCCGCTCACCTTGTACTTTCGCGGGAAATGCCTCGGCCGATCGTACATAGGGGCAGTTGCGATTGGCCAGAACCGACGCCTCTACGTCCGAGATCGATTCACGGACACAGAATTTTTGGTGGACACGGGAGCCATCGTCAGTATAGTGCCGCCGACTGACCTCGAAACCAGATCGGGTAAGACAGGTCCCACCCTCATCGCGTTTAATGGCAGCCCCATTCGCACTTTCGGTACACGGAAGATGTCCCTTGTGTTAGGCCTCCGCACGTACGAATGGCCATTCATCGTAGCAGACGTCAGACAAGCGATCCTAGGCGCAGATTTTCTCTGGGCCTTTTCACTGGTCCCTGATGTCCGCGGTAACGGCCTCCGACCCTCCGCCAGCGAGGAGCCCGTCACTCCGACAATCGCCTCTCTGCTCAGCCCTACTGTCCAGGCCGTCGTCGCGGCCCCTGACTCGTATGCTGAGGTCCTGGCGGAGTTTCCAGAGCTGCTCATCCAGCGTTTTGACGCCCCTTCGGCCAAGCATGGCGTGGTCCACCACATTCGCACCGAGGGGCCCCCCGTTTTCGCTCGGGCCAGGAGACTACCGCCTGACAAGCTGGTGGTGGCGCGGGCGGAATTCAGGAAAATGGAAGAAATGGGCATTGTCCGTCAGTCCGACAGCCCGTGGGCCTCGCCGTTGCATATGGTCTCCAAAGCATCTGGGGGGTGGAGACCATGTGGCGATTATCGGCGTCTCAATGCTGTCACCACGGCTGATCGCTACCCCATACCGCACCTGCAGGACTTTTCGTCTGGGCTGGAAGGGGCGGTGGTTTTCTCCAAGATCGATTTGGTGCGAGGATACCACCAAATTCCTGTGCGGCCGGAGGACATACAAAAAACTGCCACGATCACTCCATTCGGGTTGTTCGAATGGTTGCGCATGCCTTTCGGTTTAAAGAACGCGGCACAGGCTTTCCAGCGACTGATGGACCGTGTGGGTCGAGGTTTATCCTTTGTGTTTATTTATTTGGACGACATCCTGGTCGCCAGCCCCTCAGTGCAGGAACACCAGGTCCACTTGCGGACTGTGTTCCAGAGGCTCCAAGACCACGGGCTCATTATCCAACCCTCCAAGTGTCAATTCAGCCTCCCTTCTCTTGATTTTCTAGGGCACAGAATCACCCCTGCCGGCGCCACCCCTTTGCCCGAGAAGGTAGAGGCTATCCGGGCATTTCCCAGGCCCACCACAGTGAAAGGGCTGCAGGAGTTCGTAGGTATGGTTAACTTCTACCATCGGTTCGTTCCGGCAGCTGCGCGAGTCATGCGCCCGCTTTTCCAATGCCTTGCGGGTAAACCGGTAGAGTTGATATGGTCCCCGGCCGCAGAGTCGGCTTTTACAGCAGCTAAGGCAGCCTTGGCAGACGCCACCATGTTGGTCCACCCGAGCCCCTCCGCCCCCACGGCCCTGACGGTTGACGCCTCTGACGTGGCGGTGGGTGGGGTTTTGGAGCAGCAGGTCGGTGGCCTTTGGCAGCCCTTGGCGTTTTTCAGCCGGCAATTGAATTCGGCTGAGCTGAAGTATAGCGCATTTGACCGAGAGTTTCTGGCTCTCTATTTAGCTGTTCGTCATTTCAGGTATTTCCTTGAGGGCCGCCCATTTGTGGCCTTTACGGACCACAAACCATTAACATTTGCATTTTTCAAATTGTCTGACCCATGGTCGGCCCGCCAGCAGCGGCACCTGACTGCCATCTCCGAATTTACCACCGATGTCCGTCATGTCGCGGGTAAGCTTAATGCCGTTGCTGACGCCCTGTCTAGACCTGCTTGTTCCCCCATTTCGGCGGTGGACTGCGAGGTGGATCCCCAGGAGCTTGCGGAGGCACAGCTTCTAGCGGATACCGCCTCGGCATACCAGTCCACCACTTCGGGGTTGAAGTTGGCTCAGGTAGCCTGCGGGTCGGAAGGCACAAAAGTCTGGTGTGATATTTCCCTTCCCCGTCCCAGGCCGGTAGTGCCGCCCTCCCTTCAGCGCCGGGTTTTCGATGCCATTCACGGGCTGGCGCACCCGTCCATCCGCTCCACCTCTGCTTTAGTAGCAGCTCGGTTTGTCTGGCATGGCCTACGGAAACAGGTAGCGGGTTGGGCACGTTCCTGCGTTCCCTGCCAGACCGCTAAAGACCAGCGCCATGTCCAACCCCCCGTACAGGAGTTTGAGGTCCCAGGAGTTCGTTTTTTCCACATTCACGTGGATTTAGTCGGGCCCTTGCCTTCCTCCCGGGGCTACACCCATCTCCTCACGGTGGTGGATCGGTTCACCCGGTGGCCAGAGGCTTTCCCATTGTCTGATATTTCGTCAGCGTCTTGTGCCAGGACTTTGGCCCTTCATTGGGTAGCACGTTTCGGGGTCCCGGCAGTTATTACCACTGACAGGGGGCCGCAGTTCACTTCATCCCTCTGGGCCGCGCTCGCAGAACTGTACGGTTCCAAGTTACAACCCACTACAGCATACCACCCCCAGGCAAATGGACTTGTAGAGAGGTTCCACCGTCAACTTAAAGCGGCCCTCAGTGCGAGGCTTGAAGGCCTGGACTGGGTAGACCAACTCCCCTGGGTCCTTCTGGGCATCCGGACCGCTCCTAAGCAAGATCTCGGTACTTCGTCCGCGGAGCTAGTATATGGCTTGCCACTTAGAATACCCGGAGATTTGCTTCCGGACCCCCCCGACCAGCTGCCTCCAGTCCCATCAGTTTTAGCTTTGCTCCGGGCACGGGTGGGTTCCCTAGCCCCAGTTCCGACTTCACGTCATGGGTGTCCCATGGTACACGAACCACCTTCCCTGAAGGACTGTGAGTTTGTGTTTTTGCGAAAATATTCCCATCGTGCCCCGTTGCAGAGGGTCTATGAAGGGCCGTTCCGGGTTTTGCGTAAGGGGACGGTTACCTTCACCTTAGACGTGGGCGGCAGGAGTGAGCTCGTCTCGGTGTCCAGGCTGAAACCTGCGCACTTGGATCCGGACCAACCAGTCCTGGTCGGCCAACCACCTAGGAGAGGCCGGCCTCCAGCAGTCCCGATCAGTCCAGAACCCCCCGCTCAGGCTGTTCCACCAAGCACGGAATCCCCTGCTCCTGTGGTTCAGGCTGCCCCTCTCCTTACTCGTTCGGGTCGCGAAATCTGGCTCCCTACTAGGTTCCGTACCTCGGGTTCTGGGGGGGGTCATGTAGCGACCATAAAGAGTGGTCCCGGTCGTCGAACCCTCAGATTGGCCGGAAAGGTCACGTGTAGGCGCGACCGTGGGGATTGGTCCAGAGAGCGACATCGCTGATTGGACAGCGATGTCATGTGCGCTTTTGGCGCCCAAAAAGAGCAGTTCAGAGAAGTCTTCGAAGAAGACAGTGAGTTTTTGATGGTTGTCCTTTACCTTGTTGTTTAACCTTTGTATTCGAATATTGCTGTCGCAATAAACTTCTTCTACAACCAACAAGTTTCCGGACGCGCCATAATATGAAGGTATTCCAAATGGTACAAGTTGTTTAATTTAGGCTGCATTAAACAACAATATATATTTTAATTACAGTAGAATTCATGCTTAATATATTCCTAAAACACCATTGAACTGGAAACAAATATTATGACTTTTAATTTTTATTTGAAGTCCATATTTAATCTCGAGTTCCAAGAACTCTGTTGGTTTAATGTGTACTTAAAGATTTCATCTTTAAACAAAATTCCTTCCAAGGTCTGATGTAAAGATAGAGAGAAGTGAACAACACTTTTAAAAGGCACCTCTTATTTGTAAATCTGGCGACATTAACCCATATCGAGAGTTGTAGGTCAAGGGTATATAATTATCACGTGTACCACAGTAGAACAATGACCTTCGTACTTGCGCAGTGTTCTAGGCTCCTAAACCAAACACACAGATAAATATAGTATTAGTACATAAGGGTACTTGATGGTTGGAATGGACATGGTGGGCCGAAGGGCCTGTTCCTGAACTATGTGACTGTACAATACCATTGGTCTATGATTAACTTACGCTGGGCCGCACGGTGGCGCAGCGGTAGAGTTGCTGCCTTACAGTCGAAGACCCGGGTTCGATCCCGACTGTGGGCGCCGTCTGCACGGAGTTTGTACGTTCTCCCCGTGACCTGCGTGGGTTTTCTCCGAGATCTTCGGTCTCCTCCCACACTCCAGAGACGTACAGGTATGTAGGTTAATTGGTTGGGCAATTGTAAAAATTGTCCCTAGTGGGTGTAGCATAAGGGTCTCGACCCGAAACGTCACCCATTCCAATTTCTCTCCAGAGATGCTGCCTGACCCGCTGAGTTACTGCAGCATTTTGTGTCTACCTTCGATAATGTGCGGGGATCGCTGGTCGGCGCGGACCCGGTGGGCCGAATGGGTCTGTTTCCACGCTGTATCTCTAAACTAAACTGCGAATGGCTCGATTGTGTAATCGTGTATTGTCTTTCCACTGGCTGGTTAGCACGCAACAAAAACTTTCCACTGTACACGTGACAATAAACTAAACTCAACTAAAATAAACTGGTAAAAGGAAAAACCCTAATACCAGCGCAAAAATACAAAGTCTGTGTTGTAACTCAAGACAGATTGTGGAACCCCTTAAGGGAACACAATTTCACGCAAACTGAATTCAGGTTAGTGTCAGTACATTGATGGCTTTGGTGCCAGTCGGCACCTGAGGTATCACCTGTTCAATAAAGGTCAACCTAATGTGATTGCCATCTATCCCCCCCCCTCCATCCTCATGGCACTCGGCTGAACTTCATGACACATGTTCTTTGTCCACCATGTCGCTGTAAACCCCTTCGACCGCACTCCCTATTTCTGTCAATCCCATTCCAGTCCAACAGCTCTCAAAGGTTGCAGAGTCTCCTTGCTCTCAGCTGGTGGCTCACACCTCCCTTTGCCTCATTCCCCTCGATCGTGTTGGACCTCACATGGTCCAATAAAACACCGCTGCGCTGGTCAAGAAGGCGCAGCAACGACTGTTCTATCTAAGAACACTGAAGAAGTCTGGTCTGCCCCAACAGCTGCTGACGACATTCTACCGCTGCACCATAGAGAGCATCCTAACACATGGCATCCCTGTGTGGTACCTCAGCTGCACGGAGGCAGAGAGGAAAGCTCTTCAGCGGGTAGCCCATAGAGCTCAGAGGACCATCAGAACACAGCTACCAGCCTTGGAGGGCATCTACAACACACGATGCCTCAGAAAAGCCACCAGCATCCACAAAGACTCTTCACACCCCTGCAACAGTCTGTTCGAACTTCTACCATCGGGCAGACGATACAAGTCCTTCTACGCCCGCACCTCCAGACTCAGGAACAGCTTCATCCCCAGGGCCATAGCTGCTATGAACCGGTCCTGCTGAGCCGGATGGTCACATCGCACAGTGAACCGGCACAGATCTACTTGCACTTTACTCTGTTTTAAAACTGTTCCAATTTGTTTCATTGGGTTGTTTAAATTAATACTGACTAGCTAATTAATTTATTGCATCGTATGGGAGGCGCATTCCCAATCTCGTTATACCCCTGTACAATGACAATAAATATATATTGTATTGTATTGTATCGTGTCTGTTGATCAGTGTCTGTTGCTCAGATTTTAACGCATGTCCTACTGTCTTGCAGTTCTACCTCCCCCTCTGTCTGGCGGCTTTATTCTTCTGTCAAGTTTTGACGATGCCCGTTGACACCGATTGGAATTATCCTTCGCTGAAAAAGAATCCTCAATCCATGACTTTCCACATCAGACCCTCGGGTGAGTGGAGACTCAGTTTAACAAGCTTTTTAGTTTGGTTTAGTTTAATTTAGAGATACAGCGTGGAAACAGGCCTTTCGGCCCACCGAGCCCGGGCCGTCCATCGATCCCACACACTAACACTACCCGACACACACCAGGGACAATTTACATTTATACCAAGCCAATTAACCAACAAACCCGCACGTCTTTGGAGTGTGCGAGGAAGCCTAGGATCTCAGAAAACCCACGCAGGTCACGGGGAGAACGTACAAACTCCTTACAGACAGCACCTGGAGTCGGGATGGAACCCGGGTCTCTGGCGCTGTGAGGCAGCAACTCTACCGCCGCGCCACCGTGACGCCCAATTTTAATTTTGATCAGAAGAAACTGATTTACTAAACTCCAAGCATTCTGTCTTGAGAAAGATCACAGAGGTTATCATTTTGTGCCTCTGCTCTCTTACAGAGAGGACAGAGTCAATTGGAAGGCATCAGATCAAGGAGAATTTTAAAAGATTTTTTTTTAGATTTAGAGATACAGCGCAGAAACAGGCCCTTCGGCCCACCGAGTCCGCGCCGCCCAGCGATCCCCGCACATTAACACTATCCTACACCTACTACAGACAATTTTTACATTTACCAAGCCAATTAACCTACATACCTGTACGTCTTTGGAGTGCGGGAGGAAACCGAAGATCTCGGAGAAAACCCACGCAGGTCACGGGGAGAACGTACAAACTCCGTACAGACGGCACCCGTAGTCAGGATCGGACCTGAGTCACCGGCGCTGCATTCGCTGTAAGGCAGCAACTCTACCGCTGCGCCACCGTGGGACAGTGCTACATGGGACAGTGGGGCAATGTAGTAACAGATTTGGAGTGAAAGAAAGGCACTTGGTGACAGACCTACAGAGTGCAAGTGTGGTCATGATGAGATGAATTGGGTGGAATGGAGATCAATGGAAGACATAAAAATCTAATCGCGATCATGAAGGCATGATGAGTGATGGTACTCCAACTCAGATGAAACGTTGGAAGTTGAGGGGAGACTTAATAGGAGTATATAAAATTAAAATTATGAGATGCATTGGTAGTATAGACAGTCAAAGCCTTTTTCCCAGGGTGGAAACAACCGACACGAGAGGGCATAGCTACAAGGCAAAGTTTAATGGAGATGTCCAGGACTAGTTTTTTTATGGAGAAGGAGAGAGTTCTGGGGGTGCTGGAAGCATTGCCAGGGGTGGTGGTGGAGGCAGAGTTAATGGTGGCATCAAAGAGGCTTTTAGATAGGCACAGGGGATAGAGGGATATGGATCATGTACAGGTAGATGAGATCAATTTAACTTGGCATCATGTTCGGCACAAACATTGTGGGCTGAAGGGCCCTTAACCTGTGGTATGCTGTTCTATGTTCTATGTTAACCCTGAGTAGGGTTGCCAACTGTTCCGTATTAGCCGGGACAACCCGTATTTTGGGCTAAATTGGTTAGTCCCGTATGGGACCGCCCTTGTCCCATATTAGGTCCCAGGGGCGCTGTAGGCCCGGACACTGTAGGCCCGGACACTGTAGGCCCAGACACTGTAGGCCCAGACACCGTAGGCCCGGATGCCGTAGGCCCGGATAGTGTAGGGCCGGACGCTGTAGGCCCGGACGCTGTAGGCCCGGACGCTGTAGGCCCGGACGCTGTAGGCCCGGACGCTGTAGGCCCGGACGCTGTAGGCCCGGACGGTGTACATCCAGACATTGTAGGCTCGGGTGCCGCCTAACTGAGGTTGCATAGCAACCCGCCTCCCGGCCAGAGTGGCCACCATTGGTGGAGCGGGTGCACATGGCCGCTGGCTGGGTGAGGTCACGTGGGGCGCGGGGCGGTGACGTCACCTTGTCCCTTATTTGGGAGTGAGATAGTTGGCAACCCTAACCCTGAGATAATAATAATAATAATAATAATAATAATAATAATAATAATAATAATAATAATAATAATAATAATAATAATAATAATAATAATAATAATAATAATAATAATAATAATAATAATAATAATAATAATAATAATAATAATAATAATAATAATAAAGATTTATTTTATATAGCGCTTTTCCAAATGCTCAAAGACGCTTTACAAAACAGTCAAGACATAAAAACAAACAAACGAACTGTCCTGACGGAGAAGCGGCGAACAAATAGCGCCAGCGTCCTCTCACGTCAGGGTCCGGCAGTAGACAATAAAGAACACAAGACACACAATTACAATTTTAACGCAAACAGCCATCACAGTGATCGCTCCAGGCACACCCTCACTGTGATGGAAGGCAAAGAAAAGTCTTATCTCCTCCTCATTCTTCTCCCGTGGTGCCACGAGGCGATCGAGGCTCCCGACTTTTGAAGCCCCCACCGGGTGATGGAAAGTCCCAGGGCTGAGCCAAGCAGGCCGATGAAGGTCCTGAGCCCCCACCGGGCGATGGAAAGTGCTGCGGCCGAGCCACGCAGGGTGATGAAGGGCCTGCGAAGCTGCTACGGCTGGAGCTCCCGAAAGCCGGTCGCCAGCCAGGGACCTGCGAACTCCAGATATTGCGGTCTGCAGGGCCCACGGCCGAAGACTCCGAGATGGTAAGTCCAGGCCCTGCGACCGGAGTCTTCAAGGTCGATCCCAGCTGGAGGCCGCCGATCCCAGCTGGAGGCCGTAGCGCGAATGGAGATACGACACGGTAAAGGTCGCATCTCCGTTGAGGAGGAGATTGGGAAAAAAGGTTTCCCCCATCCCCCCACCACCCCCCACATAAACAGAGCTAAAAATAGATCAAAACGTACATTTAAACGATGACAATAGACAAATCAACAAAAGACAGAGAGACTGCCGGTGAGCCGCAGCTCCAGAACGCAGTCACGCCCCCACAAGGATGGTTTCGTTTATTGTCATGTGTTTCGAGGTACAGTGACCGTGAGAAGCTTTGCCCTCCCCACTAATGGCCCGGTGATTTTGAACAGGAGAGGACACAAGTGCGTTGAACGGCGGGATGCCCTGGTCCAACTCCGTACTGGATTGTGCGGACATTTTCCGCAACGGCTTTCGCAAAAGTGGGGTGTATCAGATCTTCCCCTCTGGTCGGCTTGTTCCACTGAATGTTTACTGTGACATGGAGACAGATGGCGGAGGATGGACAGTAAGTTATGGGGTCTGAACCCTAATTAAATTATTTTCTCTCTCACCTTCTTTCAAGATTAACTAAAGCCACTTGGTTTCCTTCATCTCATGTTAGTTGGTCCCTCATCTTATAACTAGAGTCATGTTGCACTGAAACAGGCCCTTCGGCCCACAATGTCCATGCTACCCATTGTAACATATCTACACCAATCCTATTTTAGACTTTAGAGATACAGTGCAGAAACAGGCCCTTCGGCCCACCGAGTCCGCGCTGACCAGCGATCACCCCGTACACTAACGCCATCTTACACACTAGAGACAATTTTACAACTTACCAGAGCCAATTAACCTACAAACCTGTATGTATTTGGAGTGTGGGAGGAAGCCGGAGCACCCGGAGAAAACCCACGCTGTCACGGGAAGAACGTGCAAACTCTGTACAGACAGCACCTGGAGTCTGGATCGAACCTGGGCCTTAGTTGCTGCAAGGCGCAGCGGTAGAGTTGCTGCCTTACTGCGAATGCAGCGCCGGAGACTCAGGTTCGATCCTGACTACGGGCGCCGTCTGTACGGAGTTTGTACGTTCTCCCCATGACCTGCGTGGGTTTTCTCCGAGATCTTCGGTTTCCTCCCACACTCCAAAGACGTACAGGTTTGTAGGTTAATTGGCTGGGCAAATGCAAAAAAGAAATTGTCCCTAGTGGGTGTAGGACAGTGTTAATGTGCGGGGTTCGCTGGGCGGCGCGGACCCGGTGGGCCGAAGGGCCTGTTTCTGCGCTGTATCTCTAAATCTAAATCTAAAATGCAGCAACTCTACTGATGTGCCACCGTGCTGCTCAACTCAGTGACTCAGTTAAGCAATTTACCCACATGGAGCCTGTGGCCCTCTCTGCCTTATGTCTCAAGTAGTTGGCTGGATGCTTCTTAAATATTGTGAGAGCATTTATCTTTCTTTTTCAACCCATGGTGACTCTGTCAAACCCTCCCCCTCAGGTCTCCTCTGACCTCTAAACTGCTACTATCAACCTACCTCACCTTCTCTTTTTTATAAAGATACAGGCCCTTCGGCCCACCAAGCCCGCACCTACCAGCGATCCCTGCATGTTAACCAAAGGTATCACAAAATGCTGGAGTAACTCAGCAGGTCAGGCAGCATCTAGGAGAGAGGGAATGGGTCGAGATTAACACTACCCGACACACACTAGGGACAATTTTACATTTATACCTAGCCAATTAACCTACAAACCTGTACGTCTTTGGAGTGTGGGAGGAAACCGAAGATCTCGGAGAAAATCCACGCAGGTCACGGGGAGAACGTACAAACTCTGTACAGACAGCGCCCGTAGTCGGGATCGAACCCGGATCTCTGGCGCTGTAAGGCAGTAGTTCTACCGCTGTACCACCTTGCCGCCGGAATCTTGGAGATCTTCACCGTGGGATAGAGATTTCTACCCTTCACCCTCCCTCTCCCTCATAATTGTATCTACCTCTTACAGCAAAACAACTTTTTTCAAGTAAAGTTACATGGAAAATGTTATTACTCCTTAAGCTTGTGTTTTCAGGTGCTTCAGAGAAGAATGGACGGCTCTGTTGACTTCTACAGAGGATGGGATGATTACAAGCAGGGCTTTGGTGTGGCGGATGGCGAGTACTGGTTAGGTAAGCAGGGGAGTTTATTGCCTTTTCACAAAACGCAGAGAGCTGGAGAAACTCAGCAAGTCAGGCAGCATCTGTGGAAGGACTGGACAGGCAATGATTGATTATCAATTTATTCAATCAGAGTTATAGAGTTATACAGCGTGGAAAGAGCCCCTTCAGCCCAACTTGTCCACACTGCCAACATGCCTCATCTACACTAGTCCCACCAGCCTGCGTTTGGCCCATCTATCTATATACTGTGATATCATGAGAGGTAGAGTCATAGAGGGGAGATACATTTCCTCCCGGTGGATGCAACAAGGACTACAAACCATCATGGCTGCCAGCAAAAGACTACAAAACCCATAGTCAGCAGGGCTGCCTGCCCTGCTGATACTGATTGCTGCTGACACTGATTGCTGCTGACACTGATGGCTGCTGACACTGATTGCTGATGACACTGATTGCTGCTGACACTGATTGCTGCTGACACTGATTGCTGCTGACACTGATTGCTGCTGATACTGATTGCTGCTGACACTGATTGCTGCCCAGCTGAACCAGGCTGATTGCCTCAGTGAGAGAGCTAAAAGGGAAGGGAAGCAATGTATTTAAAAAGAGAGACAACGACGGGAGCAGAGAGGTGTTTGAGTTATATTTTGTAAGAAGGCAGCAAGCTACAGTTTTGATTTAACTACCTGTTTTGGTTTTGTGTACCTGTCTGCAAACAATTAAGTTTACCTGTTTTTGGAAAAGACTAAATATATGGAATTTAAGTTTGAAAACAAGAGCTTTTCTGTCTTCATTTCCGGCACCCACACCTCCCAACCTTCAAGAGAAAAGCTCCCGACCTCTCAAGACATCACAATACTAAAATTCTCCTTTGTTTGTTTGTTTGTCTGTTCCTGAACTACAGCCAAAACGGTACACGATAGCGCAACAATTTTAGGCCCACCTTACTCACCGTCGTCCCTTTGGTGCTAATGGAAGAAGTTTCATTGAAATCGGTGTTATATTTTTAAAGTTATTTACATTTTAAAGTTTAAATCTATCTCCTCGGGAGGGAGGGGGGAGGGACAATAGACAATAGGTGCAGGAGGAGGCCATTCAGCCCTTCAAGCCAGCACCATCATTCAATGTGATCATGGCTGATCATTCTCAATCAGTACCCCGTTCCTGCCCTCTCCCCATACCCCCTGACTCCGCTATCCTTAAGAGCTCTATCTAGCTCTCTCTTGAATGCATTCAGAGAATTGGCCTCCACTGCCTTCTGAGGCAGAGAATTCCACAGATTTACAACTCTCTGACTGAAAAAGTTTTTCCTCATCTCAGTTCTAAATGGCCTACCCCTTATTCTTAAACTGTGGCCGTTGGTTCTGGACTCCCCCAACATTGGGAACATGTTTCCTGCCTCTAACGTGTCCAACCCCTTAATAATCTTACACGTTTCGATAAGATCTCCTCTCATCCTTCTAAATTCCTGTGTATACAAGCCTAGTCGCTCCAGTCTTTCAACATACGACAGTCCCGCCATTCCGGGAATTAACCTAGTAAACTAGGAGGAGGGGGGATAAGGGGGGTTGAGGCGGATGGAGTGGGGGGAGGGGAAGGATGGAGGGGAAGGGGGGAGGGGGAGGGAGGGGGGGAGGGGAGGTGGGGGAGGGGGAGGGGGAGGGGGGGAGGAGAGGGTGCTGCACCAATGCAGGAGAGGTTTGGGCCCAACGGGTCCACTTGTTCTAATATACTTCTAAACCTATGTTAACAATGTACCTCCAAATGTTCCTTGAACTTAAAATGTTTGATCGTTGCATATTTATTTGCTTTGTTATTGCATAAATGTGCCTGTAAAGTTGCAGGAAGTAAGAATGTCTTTATTTCATTGCCGGTACGTATGATAATTAATCACTCTTAAAGGCTCTGGGAGTTCAGCATAATCCCAACAACTCTCACCAACTTCTACAGAAGCACCACATAAAGCATTTTACCAGGATGCATCACAGCCTGGTTTGGGAACAGCTCCATCTAAGACCGCAGGAAATTGCAGAGTATTGTGGAGACTCCCCAGACCATCACACAAACCAACCTCCCTTCCGTTGACTCCATCTACACCTCGCGCTGCCTCGGCAAGGCCAGCAGCACAATCAAGGACCAGTCGCACCCCGGCCACTCCCTCTTCTCCCCCTCTCCCATCAGGCAAAGGGTACAGAAGTATGTAAACGCACACCTCCAGATTCAGGGACAGTTTCTTCCCGGCTGTTATCAGGCAACTGAACCATCCTACCAACAACCAGTTAACCCACACCGGCAGTATGTTATGGCGGCACAGTGGTGCAGCGGTAGAGTTGCAACGCTTGCAGCGCCAGAGACCCGGGTTCAATCCCGACTGCGGGTGCTGACTTTACGGAGTTTGTACGTTCTCCCGCGTGGATTTTCTCAGAGATCTTCCGTTTCCTCCTACACTCCAAATTCATACAGTTTTGTAGGTTAATTGGCTTGGTACAAGTGTAAAATTTCCCTAGTGGTGTGTAGGATAGTGTTAAAGTGCGGGGATTGCTGGTTGGTGCGGACTCGGTGGGCCGAAGGGCGTGTTTCTGTGGTGTATCTCCAAAAACTAACTAGAGGGCAGTCCTGAGCTACAATCTACCTCATTGGAGAGCCTCGGACTATGTTTGATCGGACTTTATCTTGCACTAAACCTTATTCCCTTTATCCTGTGACTGTGCGCTGTGGACGGCTCGATTGTAATCATTCCGCTGACTGGTTAGCATGCAACGAAAGCTTTTCACTGTACCTCGGTACACGTGACAATAGACAATAGACAATAGACAATAGACAATAGACAATAGGTGAAGGACAATAGACAATAGACAATAGGTGCAGGAGTAGGCCATTCAGCCCTTCGAGCCAGCACCGCCATTCAATGTGATCATGGCTGATCATTCTCAATCAGTACCCCGTTCCTGCCTTCTCCCCGTACCCCCTGACTCCGCTATCCTTAAGAGCTCTATCTAGCTCTCTCTTGAATGTATTCAGAGAATTGGCCTCCACTGCCTTCTGAGGCAGAGAATTCCACAGATTCACAACTCTCTGACTAAAAATATTTTTCCTCATCTCTGTTCTAAATGGCCTACCCCTTATTCTTAAACTGTGGCCCCTGGTTCTGGACTCCCCCAACATTGGGAACATGTTTCCTGCCTCTAACATGTCCAACCCCTTAATAATTTTATACGTTTCGATAAGATCCCCTCTCATCCTTCTAAATTCCAGTGTATACAAGCCTAGTCGCTCCAGTCTTTCAACATATGACAGTCCCGCCATTCCGGGAATTAACCTAGTAAACCTACGCTGCACGCCCTCAATAGCAAGAATATCCTTCCTCAAATTTGGAGACCAAAACTGCACACAGTACTCCAGGTGCGGTCTCACTAGGGCCCTGTACAACTGCACACAGTACTCCAGGTGCGGTCTCACTAGGGCCCTGTACAACTGCACACAGTACTCCAGGTGCGGTCTCACTAGGGCCCTGTACAACTGCACACAGTACTCCAGGTGCAGTCTCACTAGGGCCCTGTACAACTGCACACAGTACTCCAGGTGCGGTCTCACTAGGGCCCTGTACAACTGCACACAGTATTCCAGGTGCGGTCTCACTAGGGCCCTGTACAACTGCACACAGTACTCCAGGTGCGGTCTCACAAGGGCCCTGTACAACTGCGCACAGTACTCCAGGTGCGGTATCACTAGGGCCCTGTACAACTGCACACAGTACTCCAGGTGCGGTCTCACTAGGGCCCTGTACAACTGCACACAGTACTCCAGGTGCGGTCTCACTAGGGCCCTGTACAACTGCACACAGTACTCCAGGTGCGGTCTCACTAGGGCCCTGAACTCAAACTCCCGCCCCTTATGCCCACAGACCTGCCGTGACGTAAGGTTGAATGTTTACTCCCCTGCAGGTCTGCAGAACATGCACTTACTGACGGCGAAGAGGAAACAGGAGCTGAGAATCGACATGGAGGACTTTGAGAATAAGACCGTGTACGCCAAGTACGGGGAATTTGCGGTGGCTGCCAACGCCATCCACGCAGAGGAAAATGGCTACACCCTCCGCGTCCAGGGGTTCACTGATGGTGGAGCAGGTAAGTGCTCTCCCCACCCCCCTCCAGCACTCCTGCTGCGATAATCCACCAACATCGTTTTTAGTATTGTAGGGAGAAAAAAAACTGCAGACGCTGGTTTAAATCAAAGGTCAACACAAAATGCTGGCGGGTCAGGCAGCATCTCTGGAGAGAAGGAATGGGTGACGTTTCGGGTCGAGACCCTTCTTCAGACGTTTCTGCACCTTTCCTTCCTTTTATTGGCTGCTGCATCTCTTCCTCAGCCATTGGCTGCTTTTTGCATGTCCTATCGTCACTTGGTAAAGTCTCTTTTCAATCAAAATGCAGTTTTTCTCTCCGCTCTCCTGACAATTTTTTTCAGATGGCGGCTCACCAACTCTCCTCCTCGAAGATTAAATGTTTAAAAGTGATGGGATGGCAGAACTTTCATATGAAGAAAGACTGGATAGACCCGGCTTGTACTCGCTGGAATTTAGAAGATTGAGGGGGGGTCTTATAGAAACGTACAACATTCTTAAGGGGTTGGACAGGCTAGATGCAGGAAGATTGTTCCCGATGTTGGGGAAGTCCAGAACAAGGGGTCACAGTTTAAGGATAAGGGGGAAGTCTTTTAGGACCGAGATGAGAAAGTTTTTTTTCACGCAGAGAGTGGTGAATCTGTGGAATTCTCTGCCACAGAAGGTAGTTGAGGCCAGTTCATTGGCTATATTTAAGAGGGAGTTAGATGTGGCCCTTGTGGCTAAAGGGATCAGGGGGTATGGAGAGAAGGCAGGTACGGGATACTGAGTTGGATGATCAGCCATGATCATATTGAATGGCGGTGCGTACAGGCTCGAAGGGCCGAATGGCCTCCTCCTGCACCTATTTTCTATGTTTCTATGAAGCAATCCTCCACGTTTCAGCACTTTATTGGCTGCTGTGTCTCTTGCTCAGTTAGCCAAAGGCCTGCTTTTCGAATGTCCCGGTAAGAGTCCGGGATTCCAAGAGGTCAGGAACGTCGGCAGTTCTGAGCCGGAGCCAGGGACTGGAGTCTAAATGCGTCTCGCTTTACCTTCAGTGGGTTGACTGGAAGATTTATTATGTTAGTGTGTAACATGTAAAACAAGTGAAATGAATGTGTGCGTTAGGACCCACATCCAAAAGTCTGGAAAGTCTACAAGTTCAACAGCACCAAGTTCCACAGGAGCCAGGGTTTTACTGTGCCTTGTCCAATTCACTGCTCTTCAATCCTTTCATCTCTGTTTATAATTATAAATATCTCTGGCCTTTGTCCAACCATGCCTTAGTTATAGGGAGAGGTTGGGCAGGCTAGGACTTTATTCCTTGGAGTGCAGAAGGCTGAGGGATGATGTTCTAGGGAATATAAGGTCATGAGGGGGATAGACAGGGTAAATGCTCAGTCTTTTACCCAGAGTAGGGGAATCAAGAACCAGAGGACGTAGGTTTAAGCTGAGAGGGGAAATATTTAATAGGAACCCGAGGGGCAACTTTGTCACATAAAGGGTGGTGGGTTTGTGGAACGAGCTGCCAGAGGAGGTAGTTGAGGCTGGTACTATAACAACATTTGGACAGGGACATGGATAGGGTAGGAAATAGTCTGGGCTCTAGGAAAGAACTGCAGATGCTGGTTTAAATCGAAGGTAGACACAAAATGCTGGAGCAACTCAGTGGGTCAGGCAGCATCTCGGGAGAGAAGGAATGGGTGACGTTTCAAGTCAAGGCCCTTCTTCAGACTGAAGAAGAGTCTCGACCCGAAACGTCGCCTGAGTCTGAGGAAGGGTCTCGACCCGAAACGTCACCCATTCCTTCTCTCCCGAGATGCTGCCTGACCCGCTGAGTTACTCCAGCATTTTGGGTCGACCTTGTGCCAAATGCTGGCTAGTGGGATGAGTGTAGATGGAGCATTGGTCGGTGTGGGCAGGTTGGGCTGAAGGGCCTGTTTCCACACTGTACGACTCTGTGACTATCTGCCTATCGAACACTCCCCCGCTGTGTGTTGACATTGCCACACTAGGTCCCGCCCCTCCTCTCTTCCAGCTTTCTTCCCCCAACCCCCCCTCTCCCCCCCCCCCTCCTGCAAACAGTCTGAAGAAGGGTCCTGACCTGAAACCTCACCCATCCATGTTCTCCAGAGATGATGTCTGACCTGCTGAGTTACTCCTGCACTTTGTGTCTTTTTTTTTGGAAAATCAGCATCTGCAGTTCCTTGTTTCTGTCACATGACTGAGGTGGCCTAGTGAGCGATGAAAGGGTTGCAGGTTCAAGTCCCGCAGCAGAACATAGAACAGCACAGCACAGGAACAGGCCCTTCGGCCCACAGTGCCCGAGCTTAACATGATTCCTCAATTTTGAGTTTATTGACTTGGTGATGTGAGGGTTAAACATGCAAAGCCTATGCCATGCCATTGAACTATGAGCTGCAAATCGACTACTGGCCAATTAGTAACCAACAGGATCAATGAGAGAGCTGGAGTAACTCAGATCTCTGGAGAACATGGGCAGGTGACGTTTACGTGTTGGGACCATTCTTCAGATGGATTGTGGGGAGAGAAAGCTGATGAGTTGAGAGTGGGACAAAATCTTGCAAGTGATGGGTGGGTACAGGTGAGGGGCAGGGGTTTGATTTTGGATCGCTACCCCCCTCCATGACCCTTGTGAGAGTGCGGGACAATTTGTAGGAGGGTCTCGACCTGAAACGTCACCTATTCCGTCTCTCCAGAGATGCTGCCTGACCCGCTGAGTTGCTCCAGCTTTTTGTGTCTATCTTCCGGACGCTATTGTTGGCCAAGTTGACGTTCATTGACGTAGACTGAACGAGGGAGGGGCTCGAAGAATCACGCGTTATGAGATAAGACTGCACTCCTCTGTGTCTCTGTGAATGTGCTCTCAGCTTTAAAACACCATGACGTCAAGCACAAGATACAAAAGACTACAGATGCTGGAAACATGATCAAAGTATAAAGTGCCGGAGGAACTCAGCGGGTCAGGCAGCATCTGTGGAGAGAATGGACAGATGAAGTTTCAGATCCAGACGTTCACCTGTCCACTCCCTCCACAGATGCTGCCTGACCCGCTGAGTTCCTCTTGCACTTTATATTTTGTGTGATTTAAAATATTGTGCTTTTTGCGTCGACCTCCTTTTAGTTTTAGAGATACAGCATGGAAACAGGCCCTTCGGCCCAAAGAGTCCATGCCAACCAGCAATCACCCATACCCCAGTTCTGTCCTCCACACACTAGGGACATTTTACGATTTACAGAAGCCAATTAACCTACATGCTCTCTCTTGAAAGATGCTTTCAAGAGAGAGCTAGATAGAGCTCTTAAGCATAACGGAGTCAGAGGGTATGGGGAGAAGGCAGGAACGGGGTACTGATTGTGAATGACCAGCCATGATCACATTGAATGGTGGTGCTGGCTCGAAGGGCCGAATGGCCTACTCCTGCACCTATTGTCTACTGACTACATACTTGCACACCTTTGGAATGTGGGTGGAAACCGGAGCACCCGGAGAAAACCCATGTGGTCACAAGGAGAAGGTACAAACTCTGTACAGGCAACACCCGTAGTCAGGATGGAACCCGGCCTCTGCCACTGTAAGGCAGCAACTCTACCACTGCCTCCTGATTCATGCACTTGGCATAAGAAAACAGATCATCCTAGAAACAGTCGGCATGTCAGGCAGCATCTGAGGAGAGGGAAATAGTTTAGCACGGAAACAGGCCCTTCAGCCCACAGAGTCCACGCCAACCATCGTTCTCCCCGTTCACGCCAGTTCTACGTTGTCCCGATTTCTCATCCACTCCCTGCGCACTAGGGGGGGCAATTTACAGAGGACCAAACTACCCACAAACCCGCACGTCTTTGGGATGAGGGAGGAAACCGGTGCACCCGAGGGAAACCCACCGGTCCCTGGGAGAACGTGCAAACTCCACACACACAGACAGCACCCGAGGTTCAGGATCGAACACGGGTCTCTGACACTGTGAGGCAGCAGCTCCACCAGCTGCGCCACCGTGCCGCCAACTAGAGTTGATGTCATCAGCCTGGCCCAGTGTTGGCATTCACCGACGGTTATCGAGGCCAAGTTGTTTTATTTGTGCATTTGGTGAATTATTTCAGTTTCAGCCGCTCACTTGCCAAGGGGATTAGAATTGGGTCGTTGAGCACAGATCACTCACGCTGAAACTTTTTTATTTTACCATCAGCTCTCCCCAGACAAAGCCTAATAACTGATAGGTGAAACAAAGTGCTGGAGTAACTCAGCGGGTCAGGCAGCGTCTCTGGAAAACATGGATAGGTGACAGTTCGGGTTGGGACCCTTCCCCCTTCCTTCTTCCTCTTCCCCCTTTCTCCTTCCCCCTTCCCCTTCCTTCTTTCCCCCTTCTCCCCCTTTCTCCTTCCCCCTTCCCCTTCCCTCCTTCCCCATTTCCCCTTCCCCCTTCCCCCTCCCTCATTCCCCCTTCTCCCCTTCCCTCTTTCCCCCTTCCCTCCTTCCCTCCCCCTCCTTCCCCATTTCCCCTTCCCCCTTCCCCCTCCCTCATTCCCCCTTCTCCCCTTCTCCCCTTCCCTTCCCCCTTCCCCACTCCTCCTTCCCTCTTTCCCCCTTCCCTCCTTCCCCTTTCCTTCCTTCCCCCTTCCCTTCTTCCCCCTTCCCCCTTCCCCATTCCCCCTCCCTCCCTTCCCCCTTCCCCATTCCCCCTCCCTCCCTTCCCCCTTCCCCATTCCCCCTCCCTCCCTTCCCCCTTCTCCATTCCCCCTCCCTCCCTTCCCCCTTCCCCATTCCCCCTCCCTCCCTTCCCCCTTCCCCATTCCCCCTCCCTCCCTTCCCCCTTCCCCATTCCCCCTTCCCTTCTTCCCCCTTCCCCATTTCCTCTTCCCCTTCCCTTCCCCCTTCCCCCTTTCCCCTTCTCCTTTCTCCCCCAAGACAAGCAAATAAAAAAGATGCCCCATTTTTAAGGGGTGGTAGAGTTGCAGCCTCACAGCCCCAGAGACCCGGGTTTGACCCTGACCACGGGTACTGTCTGTACGGAGTTTGTACATTCTCCCTTTGACCACGTGGGTTTTCTCCGGGTGCTCCGGTTTCCCCCCCCCCACTCTTTAACTTTGATAAAGATTGACTTTGATAAAGAACTGGTAATATTGTCCCTCGTGTGTCGGATAGTGCTAGCGACTGGTGGGCTGAAGGGCCTGTTTCAGCGCGGTGTCGCTGAAGTCTGACGTTTACATCACCCGCGTCTACAAAGTCTACGTGTTCCTTTGTGGTTCCATTGCCCTCTTTGTGTGTCTCGTTGCAGGAGACTCGCTGAGCTACCATAATGGGCTCAAGTTCAGCACACATGACAAGAATCAGCAGCACTCCACAAACTGTGCACAGATGAACTCGGGAGGCTTTTGGTACAAGTCTTGCCACATGGTGAATCTCAACGGCCTCTACCTAAGAGGGCCGCACTCTTCCTACGCCAACGGTATCCACTGGGCCACGTGGACTGGATATTATTACTCTCTTAAAGCAACTGCCATGAAAGTGAGACCAGCCCCGACGGATTAGAATGTGCAACGACATCCAGTTTACATCCTCCAATCCACAAAACGCAAGGTGCCGGTGGAACCCAGCGGGTCAGGCAGCATCCGCAGAGGCGAATGGCCAGACTTAGAAGGACCCCGACCCGAAATTGCGTCTATCCATCCCCCATCCTCAGATAGCTACGAAATGCTGGTGTAACTCAGCGGGACAGGCAGCATCTCTGGAGAGAAGGAATGGGTGACGTTTCGGGTCGAGACCCTTCTTCAGACTGAGAGACACAGAGATATTGAAGGGTGAGGTGTGAAAGCACAGATCAAAGGGGATGTTGATCAAGGAAATGTGGAACGGTACACAGTTTCCTCCTCCTCCTCAGATGCTGCCTGGCCCTCTGAGTTCCTGCAACACCTTGATTCCAGTATTTGCCGTCTGTTATGTGTCCATTACAGCTCCACTGTTCTTGTATCCCATTCTCATTAAATATATTTTGCAGCTTTCCCAGCGTCCTGTCTGTAAGATGCAGATGGCTACACCAGAGTCCTAGTTCTCCCTGGTTATCCTATCACTGGCGCATGGACACCCACCACCATTTCATGGACTTTAGTATCTTTCATTTCCACACAGCCTGCGTTCCACTTGGTACTTTTTCCCTTCTCGTCCTGGTACCAGCAATAGACAATAGACAATAGGTGCAGGAGGAGGCCCTTCGGCCCTTCGAGCCAGCACCACCATTCAATGGGATCATGGCTGATCATTCTCAATCAGTACCCCGTTCCTGCCTTCTCCCCATACCCCCTGAATCCGCTATCCTGAAGAGCTCTATCTAGCTCTCTCTTGAATGCATTCATAGAATTGGCCTCCACTGCCTTCTGAGGCAGAGAATTCTACAGATTCACTACTCTCTGACTGAAAAAAGTTTTTCCTCATCTCCATTCTAAATGGCCTACCCCTTATTCTTAAACTGTGGCCCCCGTTTCTGGACTCCCCCAACATTGGGAACATGTTTCCTGCCTCCAACGTGTCCAAGCCCTTAATAATCTTATAAGCCGGCCATTCGAAGTCACAGCAAAGGAACAACAAGGGTGGCACGGTGGCGCAGCGGTAGAGTTGCTGCCTTGCAGCGCCAGAGACCCGGGTTCCATCCTGACTAAGGGTGCTGTCTGTACGGGGTTTGTACGTTCTCCCTGTGACCACGTGGGTTTTCTCCGGGCGCTCTGGTTTCCCCCCATGCTCCAAAGACGTAGGTTAATTGGCTTTGGTAAAAATGGTAAATTGTCCCTAGAGTGTGTGTAGGATAGTGGTAGAGTAATGGGGATCGCTGGTCGGCGCGGACTCGGTGGGCCGAAGGGCCTGTTTCCGCGCTGTATCTCTAAATAGACTAAATTAAACAATGTTCGCCTAGACCCCTACTCCGGCATTTGAGTGTGCATGGTTGAAGTGTGGTCACTGCCATTGTAAGGCAGAGATCAGCAGCTAACGGTTTCACACCAAGGTTTGGATGATCATTAGTTAGCACTGAAACCACCGCGGCCAAATTGCATCAGATACACGAACCAAGCAAGGCATCGTCTGGTGGCAGGAGCTTCAGTGAGGGTGGGTATAGTTTAGAGTTTGGAGAGACAGCGTGGACACAGGCCCTTCGAGCCACCGAGTCCACACCGACCAACGATCTCCCACACACTAGTTCGTTGTCATCCCAATTTTGCATCCGACACTAATCTAAACTAAACTAAACTAGGGGCCAGGTTGCCACAGTTTAAGAATAAGGGGTAGGCCATTTAGAACAGAGATGAGGAAAAACTTTTTTAGTCAGAGAGTTGTGAATCTGTGGAATTCTCTGCCTCAGAGGGCAGTGGAGGCCAATTCTCTGAATACATTCAAGAGAGAGCTGGATAGAGCTCTTAAGGATAGCGGAGTCAGGGGAGAAAGCAGGAACGGGGTACTGATTGAGAATGATCAGCCATGATCACATTGAATGGCGGTGCTGGCTCGAAGGGCCGAATGGCCTCCTCCTGCACCTATTGTCTATTGTCTAAACAGGTGGCACGGTGGCGCAGGGGTGGAGTTGCTGCCTTCAAGTGCCAGAGACCCGGGTTCCATCCTGACCACGGGTGCTGTCTGCATGGAGTTTGTACGTTCTCCCTGTGACCACGTGGGTTTTCTCCGGGTGCCCCAGTTTCCTCTCGCACTCCAAAGACATACGGATTTGTGGGTTCATTGGCTTTGGCGAAATAGTAAATCGTCTCTAGTGTGTGTAGGGTAGTGCGAGTGTGTCGCTGGTCGGCACGGCCTCGGTGGGCTGAAGGGCTTGCTTCCATGCTTAGTGTTCCATGTTTAGTTTAGTTTAGTTTAGTTTAGATTAGGCACACAGTGCCTAAACAGGCCCTTCGGCCCATCGAGTCGGAGCTGACCGGCGATCCCCGCACACTAACGCTATCCTACACACGCTAGGGACAGTTTACAAGTATACCAAGCCAATTAACCTACAGACCTGGTACGCCTTTGGAGTGTGGGAGGAAACCGGAGCACCCGGAGAAAACCCACACGGTCACGGGGAGAACGTACGAACTCCGTGCAGACGGCACCCGTGTTCAGACCCGGGTCTCTGGCGCTGTAAGGCAGCAACTCTACTGCTGTGCCAACGTATGTCTGAAGTAAAGTGTGGATGAGATAGTGGGATAATATAGAACGAGGAAGGATGATCGATGGTGTGGGCGGATTTTGATCGGGGCATCAAGTGTCACGTTGTCCCTGGTGGTGAGATAATGGTATCTCTTGGATTCACTGAGGGTGGAGCATCTGTGCGTGCTTTGCTCACTCTCAATACCGTGATGAGGGGCTGCCTGATGGTCGGCACTTGGAACTGGCGGCTGAGCGCATCGTTCTGACTGAAAGGGCCTGTGTGGCACAGTAATGCACGCGGCACGGCCGCTGCCTCGAGTACAACACGCAGAACCTACACACACTTTGGAAACAAAAGATGAGTTATTCCCAAAGTTAATCAAACAAGATAGCTTAGAGCACCATCGTATACACTTCAAAATTCTGTTAAACAAAGCATTTCACTGTATCTCGGTACATGTGACAATAAGCAAGTAACACTGATTATTCTGGGGTGGGTTACACTTGTCAGATCGTCCTTGTCTGCATTATTCCCTTGGCTTTCGTTACTTGCCTCCAGCTTCTGCAGTTTCTCCTCAATAGACAGTAGGTGCAGGAGTAGGCCATTCGGCCCTTCGAGCCAGCACCACCATTCAATAGACAATAGACAATATACAATAGGTGCAGGAGGAGGCCATTCGGCCCTTCGAGCCAGCACCGCCATGCAATGCGATCATGGCTGATCATTCTCAATCAGTACCCCGTCCCTGCCTTCTCCCCATACCCCCTGACTCCGCTATCCTTAAGAGCTCTATCTAGCTCTCTCTTGAATGCATTCAGAGAACTGGCCTCCACTGCCTTCTGAGGCAGAGAATTCCACAGATTCACAACTCTCTGAATGAAAAAGTTTTTCCTCATCTCCGTTCTAAATGGCCTACCCCTTATTCTTAAACTGTGGCCCTTGGTTCTGGACTCCCCCAACATTGGGAACATGTTTCCTGCCTCTAACGTGTCCAACCCCTTAATAATCGTACACGTTTCGATAAGATCTCCTCTCATCCTTCTAAATTCCAGTGTATACAAGCCGAGTCGCTCCAGTCTTTCAACATACGACAGTCCCGCCATTCCGGGAATTAACCTAGTAAACCTACACTGCACGCCCTCAATAGCAAGAATATCCTTCCTCAAATTTGGAGACCAAAACTGCACACAGTACTCCAGGTGCGGTCCTCCTTGCAACTTTTGTTCTGGCATCTATGTTCGCCTTTCTTCTTTGTGCTTCTGAGAGAGGTGGAGGAGCCTCTCTCCTCCACATTCCTGCATGATCGCAGCTTCTGCTTTCTCCATTGCTGCCTTTATTTGACACTCTTTAAGAGTTCATACCTTCCCCTTCCATATCTCTGTGTCTCCCTCTCCCCTGACTCTCAGTCTGAAGAAGGGTCCCGACCCGAAACGTCGCCCATTCCTTCTCTCCAGAGATGCTGCCTGTCCCGCTGAGTTACTCCAGCACTTTAGAAACATAGAAACAAATAAAATAAGTGCAGGAGGAGACCATTCAGTCCTTCGAGCCAGCACCGCCATTCATTGTAAGAAAATAACTGCAGATGCTGGTACAAATCGAAGGTATTTATTCACAAAATGCTGGAGTAACTCAGCAGGTCAGGCAGCATCTCAGGAGAGAAGGAATGGGTGACGTTTTGGGTCGAGACCCTTCTTCAGACATTCATTGTGATCATGGCTGATCATCCACAATTTTAACCCGTGCCTGCCTTCTCCCCATATCCCTTGACTCCGCTAGCCCCTAGAGCTCTATCTAACTCTCTCTTAAATTCATCCAGTGATTTGGCCTCCCTTTTGTGTCTATCTTTGATGTAAACCAGCATCTGCAGTTCCTTCCTGCACATTTATTTGACATTTCATGACTTTTAACACCTCAAGATTTACCCAACTTTTCACTCTACCTTAGGTACACGTGACAATAAACTAAACTTAAACTCAAACTTGAAATATAAGTATTTGATATACTGATAAAATATGTTAACGTTTTTATGTATATAAAATTATGTGAGGCATAGACTGTCCAAAGATAGACTCAAAATGCTGGAGTAACTCAGCAGGTCAGGCAGCATCTCAGGAGAGAAGGAAGAAGGGTCTTGACCCGAAACGTCACCCATTCCTTCCCTCCTGAGATGCTGCATGACCTGCTGAGTTACTCCAGCATTTTGTGAATAAATACCTTCGATTTGTACCAGCATCTGCAGTTATTTTCCTACACAAAATGCTGGAGTAACTCAGCGGGACAGGCAGCATCACTGGAGAGAAGGAATGGGTGACGTTTTTCTGGTCGAGACCCATCTTCAGTCCAAACCTTTTTACCAGGCTGGAGAGGTCAAAGACTGGAGGACATAGCTTTAAGGTGAGAGGGGCAAAGCATAAAGGAAATGTTTGGGGCAACAGATTGGCGGGGGCCTGGAACGTGCTGCCATCGGTGGTGGTGAAGGCAGATACAACAGAGGCATCCAAGAAGCTTTTAGATAGGCACATGGTAAACGCAGGGATGGAGGGATATGGATGTTGCGAAGCTCAGAGGAGATTGATTTAACTTGGCATCATGTTTGACACGGACATAGTGGGCTGACGAATATCTGAAAGTCTGCACAAGAATAGGCTTCTTCAGCCCACAATATTTAGAGTCAGAGAGTGATAGAGTGTGGAAATGCCTAATATATCCTACCCCTTGACAGGTGCCATTGCAACAAGATAATCAATGTCATTCACTTCACCTGTCAGTGGTCATAATGTTTTGGCTGATCGGGGTAAATGGATATCATGCAAAAATAACATTTTCATTGTATCTCAAAAATGCACATACCAATAATAAACCTAAACCTTTTTTTGTTTGCGATAATATTTAATATCTTAATTCTGACTTTAGTTGTAAACGGCGTTTCAGAAGAAAGTATGGCCGTAATCGAAACGTATAAGATTATTAAGGGGTTGGACACGTTAGAGGCAGGAAACATGTTCCCAATGTTGGGGGAGTCCAGAGCAAGGGGCCACAATTTGAGAATAAGGGGTTGGCCATTTAGAACGGAGATGAGGAACAAACTTTTTCAGTCAGAGAGTTGTGAATCTGTGGAATTCTCTGCCTCAGAAGGCAGTGGAGGCCAATTCTCTGAATGCATTCAAGAGAGAGCTAGATAGAGCTCTTAAGGATAGCGGAGTCGGGGGGTATGGGGAGAAGGCAGGAATGGGGTACTGATTGAGAATGATCAGCCATGATCACATTGAATGGTGGCGAATGGTATGTTAGCATTCATAGCAAGAGGATTTGAGTATAGGAGCAGGGAGGTTCTGCTGCAGTTGTACAGGGCCTTGGTGAGACCGCACCTGGAGTATTGTGTACAGTTTTGTCTCCTAATCTGAGGAAAGACATTCTAGCCTTAGAGGGAGTACAGAGAAGGTTCACCAGATTGATCCCTGGGATGGCAGGAGTTTCATATGAAGAAAGATTGGATAGACTAGGCTTATACTCGCTGGAATTTAGAAGACTGAGGGGGGATCTTATTGAAACATATAAAATTCTTAAGGGGTTGGAGAGGCTAGATGCGGGAAGATTGTTCCCGATGTTGGGGAAGTCCAGAACCAGGGGTCACAGCTTAAGGATAAGCGGTCTTTTAGGACCGAGATGAGAAAACATTTCTTCACACAGAGAGTGGTGAGTCTGTGGAATTCTCTGCCACAGAGGGTAGTTGAGGCCAGTTCATTGGCCATATTTAAGAGGGAGTTAGATGTGGCCCTTGTGGCTAAAGGGATCAAGGGGTATGGAGAGAAGGCAGGTACGGGATACTGAGTTGGATGATCAGCCATGATCATATTGAATGGCGGTGCAGGCTCGAAGGGCCGAATGGCCTACTCCTGCACCTATTGTCTATTGTCTATTGTAAGTATAGTATAAGAGGTATAACCGTGGGTAAAGAAAGTATAAGAGTTTCAGTGTGAATCTTGATATTTCTTGAGGGCAAGCTATTTG